>NC_083615.1:31986770-32241770 GCF_963584025.1 Labrus mixtus
TTCTGATGCAGATCTTCCACAACCAGGCACGGACCAGACGTGTCCGACACTGTATGAAAAACACATTTTTTCCTGGGTCTAATGAACCCACAGAAAAAATAATTTAAAAGAATTCCTTCATTTCAACAGGGTCTTCACTCTGAGGTCGGTGTTCAGGCCCTAAATATGGAAGAAGCTTGCAACCAGGAGGACATCAGGACGCTGTTTACTTTAATGACATACTCACAAGACAGGCATATCACAGAAAGTTGCAATATTTATCAGAACACTGCATATAAAGTCAGCCTACATAAATGGATGGATTGATAGAGAGATAAATGCAAAGAGACAAGGGGTGAGTCATATCAGAAAGTCATCTAGCCTCGTGGTTCCATTAACAAACATCGAAATGACCCGACTGACCAATCAGCTTACTGACATTAACACACATTAACCACCAACATGCGACCAGGCGACACCAGCAGGCCTGTTGATGAGGGTGTGTGTGTGTGTGTGTGTGTGTGTGTGTGTGTGTGTGTGTGTGTGTGTGTGTGTGTGTGTGTGTGTGTGTGTGTGTGTGTGTGTGTGTGTGTGTGTGTGTGTGTGTGTGATCAATTTGAGCGTACGAGCAGTCATGGTAGTTGTGTGTCTGTTTTCATCTGCAGCTTCACTGACCTCTCACATGTCAGAGCAGTGTGTGTGTGTGTGTGTGTGTGTGTGTTGGTCATCGTGTTAATGTTGCTGTGACCCTGACTGCGTGACGGACTGCTCCGTCTTCTTCCCAGATGTTCCTTCTACCAAAGTTTGGCTTGTTGATCTGGATGTGTAAAAAGAAGATAAAGCAATTTATTGTGATATTTGTTTTCACGATACTACAACAATTTTCCCTCCCCTATCATCAATACCTTGAATGGATTGAAAATGTCCTTTAGTTTCCCTTAAATTCCAGTAATTACAACAAAGTCTGTTCCTGTAGAAGTTGATATTCAGTAGGCTGGCTCCTTGATCCTTAAACTGCCTCCAGCAAGAGAGAGAGCAGGTCGAGTGACATGGAGAAGTGAAAGCGTTAAAATAATAAAGGAAATGATATGTAATTGTATAATTGTTGTACAGCAGTTACTCAGCAGCATCTTATTAACATGTCTACAGCTCCTCACAAACATGTAGGCTTGTTTGTATGTGTGTGTCTGCACCTCCATCTGTTAGACCGGGGTTTTAAATTCACAGGTTGTTAAATGCAGTAGTTTGTAAAGTCCTTTTGGCTACTCATTAAGATGCATAGTGTCGGTCAATAGTGTTGTTAGGCAGCTGTGGATCAGTTGGTAAAGCCCGTTGTTTCCTTACAGGACGGTCGAGGGTTCGATCGGCAGCTCCTACAGACACTTGTCCGATGTGTCCTTTGGTAAGACACTTAACCCCAAGTTGCTCCTGCTGCTTCGTCGGTGGCGATTTAATGTGTATGAATGGGGTTAGTTACTTCTGATGGTCTACATAGCCTCTACCATCAGAGTGTGAATGTGTAGATGTGACCTGCAGTGTAAAAGTGCTTTGAGTAGAAAAGTGCTATACATGCTCAAATCCATTTACCATTTATTCCAACAATACAGGAAAAAGACAACCCAAAGCTCTTTACTATTACAGTTTTTTCCAATTGCTAAAACACAATTTTGCAAACTAGGCTGGTTTTATCAAAATACTTAACACAATTCACAAAACCACACACCCAAACTGCAAAATACCTCATATATCCTGCAAAATGAAGCTCTGCAACCAAAACTACATATAGCATTATCAAAATCAAACTTTTGCACCAAATGGCACACACTTCATTCATATTACCAGAATTTTTGTCTAACCAACTACACACTGTTGGGCAAAATGAAAAGCACTCTCATCTTTAGTATGCTTTGCCATAATACTAAAATAGTTTGAATTGTTGAAAATTCTTCAGATTGTTCACATGCACAGAAATATTTGCAGATACACACACATGTTGTTGAAACATTTATATTTTTATTTTTCACCAAACAAGTCAGTGGTACATATACCAGTACAGTAAAACGGCTCAAGTTGGGCTGCACTCTCTGTCCAGCCTCTCACATTGTCAGCCCATGGTTGCTGACATGATCAACTAAGGTTGCTCTGATTTCATTTGAAAGTTGTTGTCTTCTTTGGCCATGAACTCCTCTACCAGCTCTACCCCTACCTCACACTCTTCCTCCCCCTCTCATTCTCATCCTCCCTCTTCCTCTCTTTGCAACGTCTTCCATTGTTGTTGTAAAAAAAAAGGTGCTCATTTGTGGTCTTTTCATAGGGCTTACTTCCTGATTGAAGTGATAACAATTAACCATTGAGGTGTTTGGTCAGGTGGCACATACATTGGCCAATTAGCTCATGTAGTGTTATTTTGAATGGCACTGTTTTGAAATGGGAAACATGTGACTTTATGTCAGATTGTTGTGTCTTGTGCAGAGAACCGTGTTCATTTAAAAAGTGCCATTTTGAATTGCAAAATGTGTGTAAAGCAGAAATTGTGTTTAGACTTTTGGAGACTTGAGAAGAGGTTTTGCTCTCTGTGTGTCAGTTTAAATAATTGTGCTATGCATGTCATTTTAGTGTGTTAGCAATTGGAAAAAACTGTAAAACCCTTCCATGTAGACTTCTTCTGTCATAACAGTAAACTTTGATTTCTTTAATGGCAAATAAATGACTTCTGGTCAAAAAGACGAATTAGAGATTCTGACATCTTCCTCTCTTTTTCCACACTCTTGCCCAGAATGGTCCAGAAATGTCATGTCCTGCTGCTAATGAGGTGTGTGTGTGTGCGTGTGTGTGTGTGTGTGTGTGTGTGTGTGTGTGTTGGGTGTGCGTGCGTGCGCGCACGCGTGTGTGAGAAGCGCTTAGAGGAGTTTAGTGCTTGCATGTCTAGAGAAAGAGGAATGAACGCATACAAAATTCACTGACATTTTGCAGAACCAGAGACAAATTTTTTTTCAGTGTCTGGCCTTCATACTGTGCGGTTCTTACTCATACTTTCTCTCTTTCTCTATTTCTCTCTCCCTCTCTTTCTCTCTCTCTATTTTTGCATTTTTTCCCACCTTCACGCTATAGATTATCTTTCAGAATCTATAGCTTTAAGAGCAAGTGAGTTTTGATTGACCACACAACTCTGGAGGGGTTGGGAGGCTTGGGCTTTCTTGCACTATGCCCGTTTGTTTGCAATGAGAAGGCCTTTACCTAAATCCTTTAAATGTTAATTGATATCTGTGTGTATTATCAACTGTGTGGT
Organism: Labrus mixtus; assembly: GCF_963584025.1. NCBI lineage: Eukaryota > Metazoa > Chordata > Actinopteri > Labriformes > Labridae > Labrus > Labrus mixtus. The sequence goes on from NC_083615.1 coordinate 31,990,039, forward strand.
GTATTGGGTCACTTCTTCTGTCAATTCCTGCTTCTTGTAATAAATGTACTGTGACTAAAGAATAACATTATACAGCTTTAATAGGAACCCTCTGGAGCACAGATGTTCAACTACTTTTGAAAATTTGCCAGCATGAACTACAAAAACCAGAATGCTCTGAGACGTGCAAACAACCTGAAGCTGTTCTCTCATAAGAACTTCCAGAGGGCTTCACTTGTAGTCGTTCCATTTATGGAAGGTATGCTTTGTATTTGTTTCCCAGCAACAGTTTCATCGGAGACAAGCTGGCATTGAACTGCCTTTTGTGTCTTTACTAAAGCTTTTGAGCATTTAAAAAAAGGAATGAGAGTGAGTTATTATGACAGAGCAGCAGAGCGTTCAGAAAAACTGCTGCATCTCCGTTTTAGCTCAGGTTAGGACAAAATGCTGGAAGAGGGAAAAAATATAAAACCAACACTTTTGTTGTCCCTTCATTATGTGGATGAAGAACTTCAGACCATCTTGTATCTATGACTGTTAACTTTGTGCTGTTATTATCAACTCTCATTACTATTCACTCAGCAAAGAATGATAATTGCAAGATAAGAAAGAAAGGTTTCCCTTGTGTTGATACAACTGTTTTCTCCTGTTACAGTAAAGTTATGGATGATGATGACCAGGTCCACCATCTTCCAGTACATTTAGCTGATGGTTCCTGCACAATATATTTGTCATTGAGAGCCGGGATACCACATTATATGATTCCAGCATTATTCAATTAAACGTTTTATTCCATTCAGTTTCAGGTTTTCTCATTGCTTGGAGTGGGAAAAGGGTCAGATGAAAAGATTTTTGTGACTCCCTTTTTACCTTCCTTGATGCAGGCATAGAGTGAGGGCAGATTTTCTGCTGTAAAAATTGTGTTTAAAAAAAATGGCTTTCAGTAGACTGCATAAAAAATGCAAAAATACTGCTAGATTTAACACCAAGACGAGAAAATAAAAACCTCAGTTAAGAATACTCCAATGATCCACTGAAGGCCTTAAGCAAAGCATTTAACCCTCCAATGCTTTAGCAGAAATCCTGCGTGACATTTGACGTGTGTTTGGGGGGTGTGGATGTGCTTGTGTAACCTTCATGCATTTGCAACAACCTAACTACTTCCCCCAGGCTTTAACTGTTAATAATCATGTGTTCCTTGCCAGAGTGTCTGGTTAAATAAGATCTGGAAAAAGTTTGAACTTCACAGTTGTGAAATGCTTGACATCACCCATCTGTCTTGTTTGACACCACGCGTTGACTGTGCAACGATCTGCTTCACACACAACCTCACACTACTATTGTTTCAGATGTGCTCCTTTCTCTCAGCTCATGCACACAAACACAAACTCATGTCAGACTGTCCACACGCACACAGACAGAACACAAAATACAGCGCACACACACACCTGCACTCAAAGGGAAAATAAAAGGCAGTGGAAAACGGCAAGCCTTCCTGCCTCCCTCCATATGCTTTGTCTGCCCTCATTAAAAGTGATGGGTGCACATCACCCATACACACACTTGCCGACACACACACATCAAATCACATCATAACCAACTGTCATATTAGTAAAATATTAATGGTGAGCGCGCCTGCTTGATATCCTCTTCTTTTGTGTGTTTGTGCATGAGTTCCCTGTCAGAGGGAGACTTTGTCTTTTTGTGCATGCAGGGATGTGTGTCCGTCAGTGTGTTTGTGCACGCTATATTTGTGTATGCGTGTTTCTGAATTAGAGATAGAAAAAGAAACAAAGGCAAAGATCTAAAATCTGTGGCCACCTGACATGAAGAAAACCTGAAGTAATTGGGTTGAGAGAGAGGTAGGGAGAGAGAGTGAGATTCTACAATTCACTTAGCAGACGCTTTTATCCAAAGCGATGTACATCAGAGAGTAAGTACAACACTAATCCATTCATACACCACCACCGAAGCAGTGGGAGTAATGTGGGGTTAAGTGTCTTGCCCAAGGACACATCGGATATGTTGCTCAGCTGGGGATCAAACCCTTGACCTTCCAATTGAGAGGCAACGACTCTACCAACTGAGCCACAGCCGCCCCATGATGGAGATGGAGATGGAGAGAGCCTGAGATATGGATGACTCTTAGGGGCCTGGAAGAGAGAGGTAGGGAGAGAGAGTGAGATGGAGAGAGCCTGAGATCAGATGACTCTTAGGGGCCTGGAAGAGAGAGGAAGTAGAGGAAGAAAAAAGTAATCGAAAGCAATGAAATGGGGGTAGAGAATTAAAAAAAAAACAGGAGGAAGGAAATGGCAGGATAAACAAAGAGGAAAATGTAAAGAGTTGGCCACCTGTTGGGAAAAAACAGGCACTTGGAGCTCGAGCAAAGGGCAATTTTGTCCACTGCATGCGCTTAATGGTGCTTAATAATGGTGTGTGCTATTCATAGCTATTCATAGCATTCTCGCTCTCTTATTAATAACTTTCTTTCTTGCGTGGAGAAGTATCAAACTGAGCTCTGCATGGTTTGAACTGAGCAAATCTGGTAATGAAAAAACTTAAATTCAGTCTTAGTCTTCTGCTTGCATGCTCATCGACCACAGGGTTGTTGTTGAAGTTACAAGGCAGGTTACAATGTTACAATTCACTTAGCAGACACTTTTATCCAAAGCGAGAGAGTAAGTACAACACTAATTCATTCATACACCACCACTGTAGCAGCGGGAGCAATGCAGGGTTAAGTGTTTTGCCCAAGGACACATTGGACATGTTGCCCAGCTGGGGATCGAACCCTCAACCTTCTGGTTGAAAGGCGAGGACTCTAAGAATTGAGCCACAGCCGCCCCTTTGGTCAAATTAAAAAGTACCAAAACAGAAGGTAGTGGATTTCGGTTCACACAAGGTGGTTCACAATGGCTCAACGTTAAGATCCACAATGAACACTTTTCCTACACACACTTAACACACCTGGGCCATTGTGATAATGGATATAAGCCCCACCCACTACCAGCAAGCCAAACTCAAAAGAGAAAAAGAGAAAGTCATGCTTACTAACAAACTGTAGAACCTAACCTAATGTACAATTTACCATTGTTGATCCAAATATCCAACATTTGGAGATATATTTAGGGAACTTTTATTTTTCATAGGTTCCAAAGGACAGGATGGAGAAATACACAAAACTCCTGAACTCTACCTGACAAGTGATCTTTGACAGATATGTTGCAGATCTTCACCTCTTCAGTGGTTGCCCAGCAACAAAGATGGTGCAACAAACTATAACAAGCAACCTTGTCACCTCACCAGGCCACAGTGGAATCACAATCGTTCAGCGCAGGTGGTTACAACACACTGCTGTTTGTTAGCATTATGGAGACATCATATGTGTGTGATAGGGGAAACAAGACGGGCAGTAAGAGAAAGAAGGAGGAATAAACAGTCCAAGTTAAGTTCAGGAGATTGTCAAGAGCTACAGGGAAAGAGAAAGAGCTGGAGGTGAGGATGGAGGGAGAAGGATGTGGGATACCTTGAAGAAGCACAGCACAGTTAAAGAAGACAAAGCGTTATTACTGCTTGGTTACACAGGGACGAGCGGGGGGGGGGGGGGGGGGGGGGGGGGGTCCCTCGCTCTCTTCCCTTTCACACACACAAATACACACTGGGGGCAGAGGGGATGCCTCCATGGGCACCAAGGTCCTTCCTCTCTGTAAATTAAAACCATTAATAACCAACTGGGAGAACAGAGGGGAGAGAGGGGGGAGGCAGGAAGGAGATAGATTGAGGGCAGAGAGGGGGGGGAGAGGAGAGAGAAAGTGGATGGAGATTTAGAGAGAAGGATTGCTAAACTGGAAGTAAAGTGATGAGAAACTTGTAAAACAGAGAATAAGTGCAGAAAAGGGAATAAGAAAGACTCGGAGGGCACTTTGGAAGAGCATGATGTGGCTGCTATAAATCACTGTGATTGGCTGTTCCAGACTCACCAGTTTGTGTGTTTGTGTGTATGTGTGTGTGTGCGGCTAAAAAAACAGATGGATGATGTGGGGAAACTGAGAAATAAGTGTGGATGTGAGGTGGCTGTCTGTGTGTTTTAAGATGTACTTTTACTTTCTGTGGAGGAGTAAATGAGTCCGGTGAGAGCAGTGTGAGCAGGTTTGTATCCAGCATGTTGTCCCGCTCTTGAGTGTATGAGAGTTTGAACATATGTGTCCAGGAAATACTAATATCTCATCCGTCTTCTGGATTCAATCTGAACAAATCAAAAAAACAGCACTGCGTGAGGACACAGGGAGACGGAGAGGAAGAGAGACTGAACGACTCTGTGAAACAAATACTGAGGGGGAACAGAGATTCTCAGGTTTTGTTCAATGCACGCTAAAATATGGGAACACAGGGATTAAGTGCAACTAAATCCAATGAGAAACGTCAGATAGTGAACACCAGACTGCCAACTCTCACATACTCTTGTGTGTTCCACACTTTGCTGCCACTCTAGTCAATGCTCCTGTTTCAACAGCGTGCCCTGCGGTCTGTCTCTGGAGCGTGCCAGTAGCGCCACTATGCTCGGCTCCGTTTTAAATACACTGCGAGTCCATTTTCGACAAAGCCCCCTGCAAGCACACATAAAGCTGGACAGGAAGTAAGACTAGGAGACGCACAGAGTGTCCAGTCAATTTCAAAATATAACACAATATACGGACTAGCGAGCGTGTTTTACATCACTTTATCAACTTTACGTTAAAACAGGCACCAAATGAACAAATCAAGCTAAGAAAGACAAGGCAACATGTTGTTTGCAGGTTTTTCTCTCTATTCCTGTGTGATCTTATAGTTCTCTTGTAATGTGTGTAGAGCTGGTCATGGCAATGCCCTATGCAAGGAAGTGACCAGAGGCAAAGCACAACATTGAGGGCAGTTCTTGAGAGCTCTAATCAGTATAGAAACCATCTTATAAGTCGTTGTTATCAAACAAAAACCATCGTCATTACCATCAACATCATCAATAATATGGAGACCATCATCATTAAGTTAGTAGGTGTTCATAAAGAGCTGGGTCTTTAGATTTTTCTTAAAGGTGCAGAGGGACTCTGCAGATATCTGCCCTCTTTACAAAACATCATCTGGAGCGATGTGTATCTGTTGTGTCACATCAATCAATCAATCAATCAATCAATCAACTTTTATTTGTATAGCGTCAACTCATAACAAGTGTTATCTCGAGACACTTTACAAGAAGCAGGTAAAAGACCTTACTCATTGTTATGTTACAAAAAGCAGGTAAAAGACCTTACTCATTGCTATGTTACAAAGATCCGGCCTATCCATCATGAGCACTTTAGCAAAGCAGCAAAAGTTACAGTGGTAAGAAAAAACTGTCTTATTAAAAGGCAGAAATCTTCGGCCGGATCCCCGGCTCATGACGAAACAGTCTTCACAGGCCTAGACTGCACCAGGCCTAGACTGCGCCAGACATCAATTTAATGCTGGCCTCTAGTACACCTTACTACTGGTTCAGAGAAAATGTTTTTGTATTCCTCAGAGGAAGTCACCTGTTGGACAAACTCTGATCAGTGTTCATGGTCAAACATGAGAGAAATCTTTGGCAGTGTGAGAGTCGTACACCAAAACAAGTTTTGGAAAAAACACATTTTTATAAGTGAATCCAAAATAAAAAGTGAATTTGAATGACTTGAATGACTTTACATAAGAAAATGTATAACTCTGTTGGCTGTGCACATTCTTTTTGTTCCTTTATGTAGAAGCTACATCCGTCAATGAAAATGGCTGAGAATCGCCTAGCAACCGCTAGGCCACCACATCAATTCTGCGTCTTTTTTGTTGTTGTCCCTGTTGTTCACATTTTCATTTATGTTCATTAAAATCTGCCAGATAGTTCACCGCTTTCAAAAGAAGCTTCAACCTTGAGTCAGCTCACTGAGTTTCTCATCAAAACACATGCACTCAGATGCACCGATACGTGCCCATTCGCACACGACACACATGTACACACACACACACACACACACACACACACACACATACAAACACACACACACACACACACACACACACACACACACACACACACAAACACACAGACACACACACACACACACACATACAAACACACACACACACACACACACAGGTGAATGAGTTTGGTGGTAACAAAAAAGATGTTACAGAGTGTCAAACCAATATCTGTCTCTCTTCACTGCTGCCTACCTCTCCATTTTCAGCTCAAGGACACAGAGAGGGAGGCAGGGGGAAGAGAAAAAGGGAGAGAAGAAGAAGAGAGCTGCAGATAGGAAACAAGAGAAGAGAGGGATACATAGAAAACTTGTAAAAGATGCATGCTTTAAATCCATGTTAAAGAACCATTCCATTCAGATATAAACGCCTGAGCCATATTTACAAAGCCCCTGCAATATAAAAACCCTCAATATTTTCTGTATGTGAAGTCTTTATGCTTTCATAAACAGATCAAAATCTTTACCATTCAGCAACTATGTCAACAGTTCAATGTGTTAATTCATCACACAGTGCATAAGCAGGGTATTATAAACCACAAATATGAATGTTTTGCTCTTCTGTAAGACTGAAAAGAGGCAGTTTGCTGGTTTTAATCTGGTAAAACTGATGTGAGGAGCCTTAAGGGAGACACGTTTTGTAAGTTGTAACAAGTCTGGCTCCCTGTGGCTCGGTCTTTATGAGTCTGTACTCGCACATGTGCATGCTCAGGGGGAATTCAAGGTAGTTGGTGTGGACTGAGGCAGCTGGAGGTGTGGAGCATCTTCACTAAACTGAGAAAATTAGTTTAGAAAAGGAAGACACTGAGGAGCTCATAACACTGGCCAAGAAACCCCGTGGTTAGTATATGAACAGTCAAGTCAAACATTACCACAATATCTCTGAATAAGACTCCAACTTGAATCTACAAAGTTAAGTTAGTTGTGTTTTTATGTATACTTCTTTGTCACATTAAGGAACAGGGACTGCTGGTTTCAAAGTCTTTTACACAGGCACCAAAATCATTTCATAAAATAATATTAAGTGTATGCATATATAAAAATCACAGTGTCTACAGAATGCATACACCATTTACACAAACTAGACATGTGTGCATAATCAATAAGCATGAAAAAACTACAACATAACATTCGAATGTCAGTCGACTATACAGACTAGATCTGACCACTCAGGCTTGACTATGTGAATCCTTAGTTGGGGACAGGCCTATTTAGATAAATATAAGATTAATAATAGTCATCGATTAAAAGAGAGTTAGTGACAGTTCTTCTCTCATAAAAAGAGACAGTGTGTCTACTTCTGAAGATTTAAGATTTACTTTTTATTGATCCCCGCAAGGGGAAATTTCTGTTTTTACACTCTGTAGTCATGCAACACACACATAGGCTGAAGTATATATACACATGCACACAAACAGGATCCTATGGACATGCACTAATGGAGAGATGTCAGAGTGATGGAGCAGCCCACAGCGGGCGCTCCTGAGCTGGTGGTGGGGAGGGGGCTTGGTGCCTTGCTCAAGGGCACCTCGGCAGTGCTCAGGAAGTGATCTGGCACCTCTCCAGCTACCAGACCAGCTTCCATGCTTGGTCCGCACTGGGACTTGAGCCGGCAACCCTCCGGTTCCCAACCCAAGTCCCTACAGACTAAGCTACTGCCGCCCCTGAGCTACTGCCGCAGTTCAGAATGTAGTGTGGACTTTTCAATAGACTGAACCCTCGTGGTCATTCAGTGGGCATTTTTTGGGGTCCACCTCAGACTTAACATTTCAGCATGGATGCATCCTTTCAGGAAATGAGTTGTAGTTTAAAGGCTTTATATGCGCTTTCTCACTTAAATATAATATAAATCAAGTATATCCTCTGAAAATAACTCTGTGAGTCATGACTGTCTACAATGGGTGTAACACCCGAGTCCCACTGTCTGTGATGTTTTCAGAGTTTTCAGAGTCCTATCTTCACTTTGTTTACATCGCCAGGACGGCCGGCTGACTCCTCCCCTCTCGTATAAAAGTTGTTTAATTGAGGGACTAGAGAAAAGAAGAATAACATACTGTACTCACTGCTTAACTGTGTTTCTAGATCACGCTCATTTCAGGTAAATTTACATGCAGTGTGAAGATACGAGCATAATAAAGATCGTTAGCATTAGCATGCTAACAAAACAATGCAGCGCAAGTTGTTTTGGTTTCATGCTGGTGCTCAAGGGCGACATCTGCTGGATAAAAAAAATTGCATATAAAGCCTTTAACTCACACAATGCTGTGCAAAATGAAATGTAAAACATCACTTAAGGTGCGCCTCCAAATCAAAATGAACAAGGATTAAAAAAAAAGGGGGGGTGATAGATGCGGCTGGTTCGGGTAACGCGCCTTTCACATGTTAATTTGTTAAATTGTTTACATGCAATGTGAAGTTTTGTATTATTTAGTGAGCCATTGTGCAGATCACATCTGAGTTGATGTGTCAATAACATGAGGTGGGCTAATGATGCCACTTCCATACTGAATGAATCAGACGAAGTAGGAACAAATATCTGCCTACTGTGCATGCCTACTGAATAGTAGGTACTAAACAGTATACAGCACAAAGAGAAGGGACTGTCTACTGTCAGATTGTGTTGGCACTTTGCAATTTGGAAGCACCCACTGACTTCTCATATGAAGAAGAGATCTCATGTCAGAGGACAAGTTTGAAAAGAAAAGAAACAGTTAGTGAGACGATATTAGACACAACTTCTGAATCAAAGAACCATATTCATATGTCTTAAAAGATGTCTTAAAGTGTACGGCACAAGTTTGTGTCAGATACTTATTGTTCATTTAGACAAATCAGAACTTCTAAAGATGAGTAATGGTAATAACCTTACTGTATTGAATATTCTTGTCAGGCGTTGAAACCAATTAGTAAACAATTGATTTCATTTTATTTCTGTTGTTCATCAGAGTCATTTCTTATTTGTAACAAAAGCCATTAGAAATGATATTATAGCAGCTTGTTTCTACAACACTGTGATTAAAAACATTATCCTTCACAGAGCCGGAGTCGTATCAGTATAGACAATAGATCCTTTTTCTATCAGTGGTACTAATCAATGTCAGCTGCATTTCAAAAGAAAAGATGAGGAAGTGAATGAGTAGAGAAATGGAGAGGGAGTGAAGGCTACATGGGACGACCATTAGTATTCTGCCTGCATTGTTTAGCGGTGACAAGACGAGCTGTTGTTTGTGTAATTATGTTATTAGCTTTTAATACACATCCCCGTGCAGTCATTTAATTCTGGTAGCGTCTCCCGTCCCAGTGATGTGTCGCTCATTGCTGTACTCAGCCGTTTCATTAGGCCTAATTTAATTAACGTTATTTTGGTCCCGCTGTCAGCGACACACTCACTCATAAGGAGAACAGAGTGTGTTTGCAGTGAAGTGAAAGTCAAGTCCACATGCTTGTGATTGTGTGAATGTGTGTGTTGTTTCAGGGAGTGTGTGTATCTTGAGGTAAATTGAATGTTTATGAATATGAATTTTGTTTGTTTACATCATGTTTACATGATACATTATACACAGCCCTGCGTATAAAGCTGTTTTAGTCAAGAACTAGAGAAAAGAAGATTAGAACAGTCTACTGACTGCTTATTTTGATATCACCTATCCGTAGCAGTCATTCTGTGTAATTTTTATGCAATGTTAAACTATGAGCTAACTAAAAATGTGCCAACATTAGCATGCTAACACAACAATGCAGGACACAGGCAAATGCAGCTCGAGTTAGGGACAATTTTGTCGGCTGCCTGCGCTTTATGGCGCTTATGATACGTTCTAATTCATAACTCCTTTGTGTGAATGCAATTGGAGAGGGGGTTGGAGGTGTGTCTCTTGAGGAGAGCGGAGGCTTCAGTACGGCAGAGGTGTGGCCAAACAGCAGTTTGTTTTGGTTTCATGCTGGTGCTCAAGGGCGATATCCACAGGATCAAAAAGTCACACATTCTTCCTTTAAATATCTAACACAAAGAGTTAACTGTTCCATTTAAGGAGGTTGATGTGGAACTCTGCAAAACGAATCAAACAAACTAAACAAACCAGTTTGGGACCATATTGTCAGTGCATGGAGAAAAATGTAGGACTCGAGTTGAGACCGAGTGCTGATGGAGTGTTCTGTCCACCAGGCATCGGTCACCTGAGCATGATCTGGTGATACTTTTGATTAATGATGTTACTTATGTTAGTTCAGATCTCAGCATTAAAATAGTACTTATTTAATTTGTTCTTGGGTCGAACGACAGAATGAGGTTGTTTTATAATTCAAGCTGGAACATCAGGTGATGGTGGTGGATGAATGGCACAACAAATGGCCTCAAGATCTCGTCACAGTATCTCTGTGCATTCAAAAGGCCAATCAAAAAAATTAACCTGTGCTCATAGTCCGAAGCACATGCCTGCCCATACCATAACCACACAGCCACCATGGGCCACTCATTACCAACGTTGATATCAGCCAGCAGCTCATCCACTCAACGCCATACATGATGTCTGCCACCTGCCTAGAACAGCGAAAACTCGAATTCATCCGTGAAGAGAACTCTTCTCCAAAGTGCTAGACCCCATCAAAGTTGAGCACTCAAGTTGGTTAGAAAGACGATCTGCAGTCAGGTAAAGATCGCTGTAAGGACGACGAACATGCAGATGAGCATTCCAGAGACGCTTTCTGAGAGTGTGTGCAGATATTCTTTGGTCATGCGAACCGATTGTGGATGAAGATGCTAGATGTGGACGTCCTAGGCTGGCTAGGTGACACACAGTCTGTGGTTGTAAGGCTGGTTGGATGTACTGCAGAATTCTCTGAAAGACTTTGGAGATGGCTTATGGTAGACAAATGAACATTCAATTCACAGGGAACAGCTCTGATGGACACTCTTGCAGTCAGCATGCCAATTGGACACTTCCTCAAAACTTGGGGCATCATTATGCTGTGTTCTAAAACTGCACATTTTAGAGTGGTCTTTTATTGTGACCACCCTAAGGCACACCTGTGCAATAATCATGCTGTCTAATTATCATCTTCATAATCCACACTGTTCAGATGGATGGATTATCACAGGAGTAGAGAAGTGCTCGGACTTGATGATATTTGTGAACACAACTTTGGACACAACTGGACTTTTGTGTACATAGAGACAAAGAGAAATTTATATTTCAGTCGGTGTATATTTAAGGAAGAATTGACTTTTTGATGGCACATTCTTCCTTTAATGCACATTGCATTTAGTGTTGATGTGTCAACTCACAAATGTAATATAACATTGTTAATTTTTGATTGATTGATTGATTGATTAATTGATTGATTGAAATCTTTATCAAACATGTAAATTTTGTACTTTTTTATAGAACAAAAACAAACAAACCAACAAAAGAATAGTACACAAGAGAACAAGCAATTGGCAGTCTGTAGTCATCGCCAAAGACATCCTCCAACCTTTCACTCTCTCATGGTGATACACAGAAAATACACAAAAAAATGTATGCACACTTAAATACAGTCCATAATCAGCTGTTAATACCTAAAAAACATGCACAATGAAATGCATGCACTGACTGTAAACTGTACAATACTCTTAATGTTGTTCCATGTAAGCCAACAGACTGCCAATGAAAACAACAAACCAATCAAATTGTAGGATGAGCAGCACAGGTCAACATTTAGCATCACTTACTGGATGCTATTCCATAAGAGAATAACATTTTTACATGTATTTTGTTTAAATATATACGAGCCAAATTGGCATTTTTATATTGAAATAAATAAGAATATTTGAATTTCTTAATGTTTTTCCAGACCATAACTTGGGGGAAGGGGCATTCTCCAGGGTCAGGAGGTAAAGATGCTAATAGTCCCACCCCCTCCGCTGGTGCTCTTCAGTACACATACGCCTCATATGTCAAACCAACTTGTGCGTGTTTGACACAAATATTCAAAGGGAAATGTCGAACACATACGCACTCACACAGACACGGATTTTGCAGATGTGTGTCCCTACTCGGAGCAAAATCTTTCATTCACCGCACGCACACAGACACACACCTATGACCCAGTGTGTGCCGATGAAATGTAGACGGAAGGTAATTAAACAGGGATCAGGCTGCTCTTTATCAAGGGCTCTTCACTGCTGGGCTAAATTAACCTCTGCCCACACACACTCTCACACACACACATTGTACCTTAAGGACCTATACACCCACACACACATAAAGATGAATGCACATTTGCATAGATAGACATGGGGATACAGACAAAGGGATCCACAGTGATGCACCTCATCACTGGAATGCATTAACAAGCTCGGTGCTGAAGGTTCATCAGGAAATCTGCTCAAATCACACGATCAATAAATGGGGAGAAAAGAGGATATAAGAGGAGAATAGAGGAGGAGAGAAATGTGTGCCTGAAAAGGCCGGATCACAGTCCGACTCCCGCGCCACAACTCGGAGTAATTTCCTTCATTCACAGAAACAAACCAATGGCCGAATTCAAGTTAATACGGCTTACACTGGCCTTTCTGATCAGAAGAATACTACCCGGTTATAACGCTGTTACGCTAAACACATATAGGACGCAGCGGTCCGAAACAACAACAAGAGTTTTAAACAGGTAAAACTCAGGACGCGACGGTCCAACAAAGATAAAAATTACAGTTTCTGCTTCAATCAAACAATTGTTAAAAACACTCTCTAAAGCTAAATCTGCCCAGACCTAATTAAGCCTCACTTGTGAATCGCTTTGCCTGCGATCGGTGAAGGGAAAAGGAGTCCAGCGATAAAACAGATCTTCTGTCCGTCCTGGTGTAGAGGCGTCTGATGGCGGCGAGGGTCCCTTACGGCAAGAGCGGCTTCGTTGGTTCTCCGTCGAGTGGAAAGATGTCCGTTGATGTCCTTTCGTTGCAGGACGGAATAAGACCGTTATCTTTCTGATAATCTGTTATAGTCTGACGCTCTCCGAGAAACTGAGATGCGTTCACTGGACAATCCGAGCTCGGAATTCAGAACACTGCCGGCCGTGGATTACCTGCGCACCAAAACTTAAAACCAAGGAAGATGGTTGCAGGAAACAAGAGGTGAGCTTGTGTCACGAACACTTGAAGTCAGCGCGTGGAAAGAGAAAGAGCAATGGAAGTCTCAGAGTTTTGTCACCTGGCCTCCTTCCTGTGGGGTCTCCCTCAGGTTCCGGTCCCCCCTTTACGTGACACGTAGGTGTGAAGTACTGCAGGGGATTCTGGGATAAAGAGTCCTTTTAGGCCTCTTTGTGATCTCAGTGAATCACTCAAATGAGGCTTCTCACAGAGGTGCCGGCCCAAGTCCATTGTTTGACTGTCCTAAGCCTGCGTGGCCCAACAGTCGTTTAACTGAGTTTACTTAGTTGAAGAACATGCACTCCACACAGAGCTGATCAGACTGCAGTGCGCAACGCTGAAGGATCAATTCAAGTCTTTTGGTTTGGAAACATGTTATCATTTTATAATGCCTAACACTAAAATACCTGAAGATGCATCAAAGACACTCTGTTTGTTTGTGACAACTTATTCATGTGAGCAGGTTTTATCTGTAATGAACCTTAACGAGTGCAAACTGTGCTGTGGCCTGACACACACAGATCTAAAGTCTCTCTCTCTCTCTCTCTCTAATGCACTGATCCCAGGGCAGGTAGAATAACCTGTGTCAAAGTTTCTATAACCTTGAACAGCAATATTTAAACATAATATAATAATCTCAAACAAAACATAATTATTGGTATTTTCTTCTGTAATGTGGTACATTTAAATATTTCCATATGCCAACATGCAGTTTGCAATGACAGAGTTAACCCCTCTGCTTAATGTTAATGTTAAAGTTTTCTATACAATCATACATTAGCCTATATATCCATGTGTTGAGTTATAATGATGATGGCAAAATTAGTCCGGCCCACTTGAAGTCTCATTTGAACAAATCCGGCCCCCGACCCAATAGAACCCTGACATCCCTGCTCTAGGCCCTGTTGCTCTGATTGCCCCCCCTCCCCATTCCCCCGCTGGCCTGCACTCACACTGCTCCAGGACTAACCGGGCCTGAGCACGGTTACCTCTTGTACATGATGTAGAAATACAACACATGCATGGCTTTATGTAATCATGAAGTCTTCTAAGTTTACAAGACAGGCACATCGTACAACTCAGACACTTTACCGCCTTTGTATCTTATTTTGAGTAATTTTAGTCATAAGCAGCCATGACACTCCGTGATTTCTCGATAATGGAGGCAGGGGAAGATTAAACTTCATGTACAGGTTGTTTACTCGTGCTTGTGCTTGGATTGGAGCACTCACACCAGTCAAACAAACTGGACTGTAGGGGTGAAGCATGCTTGGGCACGATACACTGCCTAGTGTGAGTGCGTTCTAAGTTGCCTAAATCAGTGTTACACAAAGTGGGGGTACTGGGGGGGTTGCAAACCAACAAGAGAGGGGACCTGGGATGCCTTCTAAAAAGCCTTAAAAATATTAAAATCATTCAAAATTTTATATTTTACCCATTGATATATATACTAGTACTTTAATTTCAAACAAAACCATTAATTATCATCACTTTTAGGTGGAATGAAAATGAAATGTGTAAAAGTATTACTTAAAATGTCAGTTTGCACTAATTACACATTTAGATGCACACACCTGTGTCTATTTATTAAGTTTTGTATGAATCAGTGAGTGCTTGCAGGGACTCTTTTTTTGCTTCATCTGAGCCCCAGAAGAAATTCATGAATTGAGTTTAACAAATACAAAAATATTAGAATAGATGAAGTTTATTGTGAGAGCTCCTGATTTCTCCACCTGAACTAAAAAAACAAAAGAGTCACAAAATGTAATAAGAGATCTCTTTTGAAACTTAAAAGGAGACACATTTGAGATTCTGTGCACCTTTTATTTCCTGGAAAAAAAGAATGAGAAGTAGGAGAAATAAGCCATTGTCTCATTTTGCTTCCTCACAGATCTCAATGCTGTCTATGAGAAACAAATTAAACATTTTTGAGATCTCTTTTCCAAACGTATTTTCCTCTGGGTTATTTTCTAACAGTTTATTTTTTACACCTGTGAAAAGAACAACTGAACAGCATTTTTACCACAGGGTGTTGTCGTTGTGTCCTTCACTCCTGGATGATTTGGAGAGATGAGGAGAATTCTCTAGCAGAGATTATGTTTGTCCCAGTGAAAAACACATTCATCAGGTGTAATGCCAAGAAAAGCAGCTGCCACTGGCAGCGGCTGCTAGAGAGAGGAGACAACCTCAGTACACAAAGTCAGCAGAAGAAAGAGGAGGTCGATCTACAGCTTAACAACCATGAAACAGCTGTTACTGTGATAAATGCTAACACGACCATTAACAGTAAATTAACACAGATTGTAAGTATTGCTATTGTTGTTTTTTAATACCACATTTTTTTTTAATGAAGTATATTCTAACTGCACAGCCATAAAACAGCTGTCACCCTCTGTCTCTGCTTTGTTCTTGCTGTTGCTGTGGTTTGTCCTCACTTGTCCAGGTGCTTGTCTGGATCAGAGCGGCGGGCGTCTCTGCCCAGCTGCTCGGCCACCTGTGGAGGTGAGACAAAACAGGAAAGCGGGGGCGAAGCGAAAACAAAGAGGGATGAGAGACAAACACAGGTAGGCACAAGGATGCAAAGATGGGGAGCAAATATATTCAGACCGATCCAAAAACAGTCAGAAAAATCTTTAACAAAGGACATTTTACCCTTTTATTCATACTGAAGAGAACAGGTGCAGCCTTGGGCCTGAGCGCTGTGTGTTTCCCGTCCTAAAGCCTTTGTTTTTCCGCAGCAGATGCTCAGAATCATCAGGTTCTTTATGCCCCGTGGACACTGATGTAAGAAATATATTTAAAAAAACAAATCCTATCTAGTGTGCTGGAAAAGTTGAGTCACAGCAATGATTTCCAGATGGGACAGATATAAAGTTGTCAAGAGGTGTGAACTGAAATGTTATGATGCGTGTAAATGAAGGTGTCTGGAGTACAGTGACTAGGACAGAGGTTGTGAGTCTATGGCAGGATTTCCCTCATTAGGACAAATGTTTGAACACTTCAGAAAATATCTGAAACTGTTTTCAACAGAAGATCTGACAAAATGTCGAAAATTGTCGAGCCATAAAATGTAATTGACCTCCATTTGAACAGTGCTACATTCACGTTCACCAGGTAGAAGAGATTTGTTTACCACCTGAAGATTACAAAAATCAACAAAGTCAAGAATACTCAAGTACGTTCAGGAAGGAAGAAATTTTCTGTTTGATTGTAGCAGGCACATACAGTATATACAAATGGACAACTGGCTTTAACCCCATTCTATTGAACAAAGATGAAGTCAAAATATCCCCATGATGGGCGCTCACATATTAGATATCTGGAGCCGGAGTCTGTGCAGAATAGGGATCAGCTGTAGTATTGATGTATCTAAATGTTTAGATGCTTATCTATCCCGTAATGATCTAGAATCGCATTGAGAAACAGACAACAGCAGCATGCAAAAACATCCTTATTATTGAGAGGGAAATTTCAATTTTACCTCCATTTGTAAAAATTGAGTTGAGCCTTTGAATATTCCTCAGTCAGTAACAATATTAGTTGAAATATCTGAGCTTTGTATATCTGCAATTAAGGGTTTCCCCGCTGCATCATTTCAACAACGCTATCAGCCGACGTCTGCTGTTGACAGACATTGCCCCAGCAACTGATGAATCTGCTTCTGAATATTCTCAGGGCCAATGAGAAGCACTTCTGCACATCAACCCGCTAACTACTCACCTACCTGTCCAAACTACCAACGGGTCTGATAAGCCCGCTAGCAGAATGCAGAAAACGTTAACTGGCACAATGGCAGGGTACAGCTAATTTACTGACCAGCTAAAGTATCAGTGGGGTATAATTTTACTCGAAGTGTTACACATCAGTGAATTTAACATAAAGCTATAACAATATATTTTTGACAAAACCAGCAAACTGCATTGAAATTATTATGCTAATTTAAGGACTGAATATGATAGCTGGTTTGGTTCAGTCAGTTTACTAAAAACCTAACAAATTTTCAAGTATCTTCTTTACCTTCTTCCGTCGTCGGAGCAGAGAAATTGGCGGCTCAACTGCAGGTAGAAAATTCTGAAGAAGGCGGAGACGTCATGACGTTAGACGCACAGCATCACGAGAAACCTAATTGATGCAGGTTCACTCAAGTGAGAATAGCAGGTTACATGTGTACTGAGGGAACAACATGTAATTCCAAGTTGATATACTCCACAAATGTAGACTGCCTTCACTAAAGCAGAAATATGAATGAAACTCACTCAGAACTTTACATTACTTCAACTACTGCTGAAATACACTTTTTAGAGTGTACTCAAAGCGCTTTTCAACCGCAGGTCACACCTACACATTCACACACTGATGGCAGAGGCTGCTATGTGAAGTAACCACCAGAACTAACTAATCCCATTCATACGCCATCAATGAAGCAGTGGGAGCAACTTGGGGTTAAGTGTGACATGTGGCTGCAGGAGCTGGGAATTGAACCCCAAACCTTCCGGTGAAGAGACGAACGACCCTACCACTAAGCCACAGTTGATTTTCAGGTTTTCAAAAAGTAGAGAAACGGGTCCTTGATAGAACCAGGTTTCAATCCCTATTTCTAGAAGAGAGACACATATTCAATCTGTGTTGTTGGGCGTGCATAGCTTATGACACTAAAGGTGAGAGTAACAACAATAAATGTCCACCAAGTGTTGTTATGAATGAATGGTGACAGTTGTGATCATCTTGTCCCTCAATACTCACAAGTATTTTTCATCACCCTAATTTTCATCCATTTTTATTTCCTCCGCTTTGGGGCTACAATACTTAAAATAATCGAAAATGTTGTGTTGTGATCGATAAATGCTAAATGTAAAACTGTGGAGATGATGCAGTGGGCTGTATTTTTATTTGTTTTCTAAAATCATCTTCAAATTGAGACAATCACTTAAAACCATAGACTGTAAAAATAATGGACGGGACAAGGTCCCCGGTCTAGTGAAGCTTTTATTTTTAGAGCTCCCCCTGCTGACTGGCTGCAGTATAGGTCATAAACCCCGCCTCCTCAATGATAACAGACGGGATGTGGGTCAAACTGTAAAGCTAAAATACTCGTCACATCATTTTTTTCCAAACCTAAACTCTGCTGTGATCATTATTTATTATCACCCTACATTGTGTTCAACTGCTCATTTTTCTGTGAAGTTTGTTTTAAATAAGTTATTTGAGGTTGAAAAACGGGATTTTACGTCATATTTGACGATGATTGACAGCCGCCGATCTTGCGTAGCTCTCTTTGTGAATAGCAAAAGTTACGTAGTGAAGGAAAGCCGAGACGCCATTGAATTTTTCCGTTCAGTTTTTTCGTCTTTTTTGAGCTGGCAAAATGAGTTGTTCTGCAGTAAACTGTTCTAACCGACCTGTGGGATCTAAGGGATCTTTGCAGTTTTTTCGGTAAGTAAAAAAAGTGTGATTTATGTGTCATTGGTTAAAGTCGTTCTCTAGCTAGCTAACACATAAGCAGTCTAAGGTTAGCCGAAATGTTGTAAAGCTAGGTTACTTATCCGGCATGATTTATCTTTTTATTTTATTTTTTAAAATGAGCAAACCTAATAACTGACATGCTATGTTTCTTGATATTGTTATATCATTATTGTGATTTAAATTGTATTTAAAACCAAGAATTGTGATAAAAATCTGCTCAAAGATGAGGTTCATTGACTGTATAGTTATTTTACAGCAAAAATAAATACGTCTGGTAAGGTCTCAAAAAAGTATCTAGGGCAAAAACAAAGCCAAATAATTGTAATCTGGCCTGCATCATTACTAATGTGTACATGTTTACAGTCCGAGTGATAAGTGGGTTAAACAGAGAGTAAGAGGTTTTACTTTCACCGTGCAGACTGAAATTCATAGTACTATATACGAGGGTAGAATATTTCTCTATGTATCCAGATAAAACTAAAGGTAAGATCTGATTCAATATAATTGTTACTGATTTAAGAGACTAACTGAAACGTGAACACAAACATCAACAACCTGCGGTGGTGTAATGTAATATTAACCGAGCATCATGCTGCTTAAACTGATAAATATTCTGCATTGTCTTCCACACACTACCAATTCAACAATCACAAGTTGATCATATTGTAAATTTAATGAGGCTCATTGAGAATTTGTACTAAAAATTGACAAAACCTGACAAACATTGCGGTGATTGTGACTGTGTCTGTATTTAACACCTTTGAAAGGAAGGTGTTAATGCAGGAGACCAGTGTTACACACAACATGCTGCTGTTATTGTAGGAGGAGACATAGGTACAATAAAAGAAGACATAAAGATCACGTTTTTCCCCACACATGTTAATATGTTTTAAATGTCATGCATTTATTTTTTATTTCGCTTCAATAATCGTTAACGAAGAGAAACACCATGATTAAACTACAGGCTATTGTTTTTATAGCCAAAGAAAACTGAACATTCACAGACTCTGCATTCAAAAGAATTTCAACATTGACATTTATGTCTTCCTATTTCCCTCTTTTCACCAACATTATATTTTAAACTGAGGATTTCCTTTTCCTCGGGTCTCACGTCTCTCCCCCAGCTCGCCCCCTCCGGTGCGCTCCTCTCCATAATGCTCTCGTCTCCTCCCTCTAAAGCCCACTGCTGCTACTCTGTAGGACGCTTTGATTGGGGTACCTCACCAATAAAATACTATTTTATATTTTATAAGCAGTTTGCCACCACACTGTACTTTTACTCTCCAAAGGCATATGAGTATATGCGTGACAACTTTAACAAAGCTTTACCACACAGTCACACCATCCACACAGCTGATCCAGGATTTACTGTAGCATCTTTTACAGCACTAAGAGGTCATGTACAGGCAAACAGAGAGAAGGGAAAAGAAACAATCTGTGCTCTCAAATAACAAAGCAGTCTCAAATCTTTTTGAGGAATTACAGCTAAAAAAAATTCAACTTTGCATACAGTACATCCTCTGATAAATAAAATGAAGTACTTTGATTGCATTTCTGTGGTGTTCCTGTAGGTGACCATGATGCAGCCAGACTGAAGCAGCAGGTTGTGAAGGTGGACGCCATTATCTTGTCTTTGCAGTGCTGATTCTGAAGAGAACGCCTTCACATAGGACTCAAAGGTAAAATTATCTCTCATGATTGGACCGTGTTATTGTAACCGCTATCAGCATCAAAGTAATTTTAGTAACAATTTATAATCCTTCTTAAAATGTGAGGAAGACTAGCAGAAGATTTTAACAGCCTCTGTGATTCTGCAAGAAGTTCATGTTTAAATTGTTCTTCTTTCTGTCTTCAAGGAAATCAGTGCTTAAAGGAAACAACAGTACAGACTCTGATTCCAGCTCCGGTGAGGTTCTGCACACAAATCTGATTATATGAGAATATTTAACATTAGTTTAATTTATCAGGCTGGCCCATGTGATGACAGTTTAAAATAATCTTCAATAGAAAGTGGCAGGAACACTTTTGTCTTAAAACATGAATTCATAAAGCTGATCATATTATTGGATTCATCATGTCTTATTATATATTTTGTTTTTCCTCTTAAATAGTTCTCCTGTCTTAAAAACAAACTTTAGAACCTGAAGTTTAGCAGAACCTGAGGACAGATCTGATTTCAGGTCTGAGGCATAAACATCACAGTAAAATTCATTATACTTTACATTTAACTCCATGATTGTTTTTCTTTATTACAGAAGATGCCCTCAGATTCAGATCCATCAACAACCCCTGACAACATGGAGGACTCGTCCCCTGAGCGTTTCCTGTCCTCTCTCGATGGTCTTCTTCTCTTCAGTCATTAACTCTTGAAAACAGCAGCACAAAATGCCAGACTGTTTGACAAGTCTGTGATTGAATAAATGGAAATGGAATCTCATGTGTATCTTGTTATGCTTATTGGCTTTAAATGTTTAATATTAAATAAGTTTGAAGGCCATTTATCTCAGACGAGACCGGCTGTGACAAGCTGAGCTCGTCTGTTAGCTTTGCTGTTGTCTTAGCTGTTGTTGGTCAAGAAGAAATTAATGTCAGTTCAAGGCCTTTTCAAATGTGAGCTATAAACTTAACTGCTAAATTATTTTACTGTGACCAACACTTTGTAGTGCTCCAGTTAATCAGAGACAGTTAATTCAGATTTAAAAAAAGTTTATTTAAACATTTTGTGAAAAAAAAAAAAACTTCAATAAACAACCCCTGGCTTCATTAACCATGTGGAAAATAAGTAAGGGAGACCAACAGGTTGAACTGCTGGGACAAGTATTAAAAATAATTTAACAAAGAAATCCAAACAAAAATCAAATAAAGTATAAAGATCCTGGATGATTGTTTGACTGTTAAAATATGATGGAAGAGCAAATCCAACACAACCCTCCAGCATCTGGCCTTTCAAACACAGGGCAACATCATGGAAAGAAAATAGCACCATTAAATATTGACCAGGATCTCTGTGTTTTATCTGAGGATGACTCTGTCCACCTTCTCACTGTTCACTGTCACAAAGCTCCAGACTCTGTCTACCTTCTCACTGTTCACTGTAACAAAGCTCCAGACTCTGTCCACCTTCTCACTGTTCACTGTCACAAAGCTCCAGACTCTGTCTACCTTCTCACTGTTCACTGTCACAAAGCTCCAGACTCTGTCTACCTTCTCACTGTTCACTGTAACAAAGCACGAGACTCTGTCCACCTTCTCACTGTTCACTGTAACAAAGCACCAGAATCTGTCCACCTTCTCACTGTTCACTGTCACAAAGCTCCAGACTCTGTCCACCTTCTCACTGTTCACTGTCACAAAGCTCCAGACTCTGTCCACCTTCTCACTGTTCACTGTCACAAAGCTCCAGACTCTGTCCACCTTCTCACTGTTCACTGTCACAAAGCTCCAGACTCTGTCCACCTTCTCACTGTTCACTGTCACAAAGCTCCAGACTCTGTCCACCTTCTCACTGTTCACTGTCACAAAGCTCCAGACTCTGTCCACCTTCTTCAGTTGTGCAGACGTCGATCAGCTCCTCTGGGTGATGGCAGAGAGGACTCTTCATCTGGGAGAGCTGCTGGTGTAAGGTCATTTCTACCACAGTGGATGAGCAGGACATCTGGCACAGGTGAAAGAAGGAGGAGGTTCCTTCAAACTATGTGACCCCAGCCTGACCTCTGTAACAGGTGTTCAGATGAAGGTTGAAATTATTCATTTTTAGGTTCTGTTGATTGTAAAAAGGAAAAGAAAACATCACCTTTCTATTTAACATTTAGCTGGTGTATGACTCAGCGTGAGTTTTATTTTAGAAAACTGTATTGTTAACAATAGCTTGTTTTTACAATCCTCTTATGAAACTTAAATAAAGATCACAGGATATAAACTTTAAACAGATGATTTTAACTTACACTTCACCTCTGTGGAAGATGTCAGACCAGCTGCTTTTATCTCTTCTTTGCCTAAATGAAGATACAAAAAACAATTGATTTACTGTTCACTTAAATATATTAGAAAAGCAGACAAGAATCACATTACAGACTATCAGTTTCTAACAAAATACAACATATCTTACCACCTGTAGTCTACGGTCTGTGGTGCTAACCTAGCTTAAATATAGAACGATTTCGTTAAAAACAGAGGACCCAGCAGCCCACGTATTTTCAATAATGATCAAAATAGCGGGATTTTTTAAAACACAGTGTGTTTAAATATTAGACTTTGAATACAGTGGTTTGTTGTACTTACACATTTCTTCATCGTAGACCGGCAGAGCGCTTTCGGCGTAGCTGGGCTGCGTAAGTCATCAGGGCAGTACGCTAAATGGGCGGGGCGTGTTACCAGGGCTCCTCCCACCAGACCCTACTGCGCAGACTCTGGCTCCAAATGACATCAAAATCGCAAGATGGAAGCGCCCCTAAGCGGCATATTTTGGTTTCAAGAACGTTGAGTGGGAACAGCTACAGTGCGCGCCCACTGCTTAAAACTGCTTAAAACATCCATCACTGTTTTCTCAACTTACATGCATTTGCATCAACTTATCACCATCACTTGTATCATTTAATCTTTGTTAATTTTCCCCTCTGGAGTGAGAAGTTCTTGAAATGACAAATTAATATACTCACTGGAAAGCTTCTGGCATGTCCCCAAAACGTGCTGCTGAACTGAATTAAAATGAATAATTGTATATGAACTGAACTCCTCTTCAGAGACTAACACATGAGCACATGTGTTTCAGAAACATCTGGGATTTTAGACACTCTCATGTCTCTTTGATGTGCACATCGGGGACACTTTACAGCGTTTCATGTTGTACCCTAATGGCCCTCTAAACTAGGACAAATCTGATTATTTACAGATTCATGAAGAGGCAGGCTTTCTGCAGCATTTCACTCGATAATGCACACATGCAGTCGATATACAGCTCCAAGATGTTTTTTTCTCTGACCCTGAATCACACACACACACACACACACACACACACACACACACACACACACACACATTGAAATACCAGGGGAGGTTGCAATGGGGTTGCACAGAGTTCAGGGCATGTTTATTTGTCAAACAACACCTCTGCTGTTGTCTAACTGAATGTCTTAGGATATCAGGATATATAGTCTACCTACCATATCACAACAAATTGTACAACATCAAATGATCCTCAAACTTTTTAGAAAATGTTGCCTGTGGACCCTAGATGAAAATCAGGATGGTTCCCTCGTTGTAATAGAAATTTCCCTCCATAGTATTAACTTTGTAAACAACAGGGAACATATTAAGAAAATGTAATTTAGGTCTCAAAGTATGCGCATCTATACATAAAGCCCATTGTACTGCAAGGAATGCTGTTACATTTGAATAATACATTATGTAAATCAGCAGGTAGCACTGTCATCTGGATTTAGAGGACTGCTGCTGCTGTGACGGGAACAAGTACTTTAAATGAGGACAATGAATGGCTGAATAAGAGACTCCACAAGAAACCACAAAGATGGGAAGAAAAACTGGAGTTCTTTCCTGAAAAAAAATCGTCCACATATTTCCAACCCACAACCTCCAGTGTTAAAAGATGAAGACAATGCTTATATCTGCTATTGTTGTAAATGACTTGTTAGAGATTTACCCTGAAGGTGTGTTCAGGCTTCATCATTATTTACTTTATTCTCACGTATCATGTCAGCCTCAGGCCAGTCTGTTCTGTTTTATTTTATGGAGGAAGAGACTTAACAGACAGAGAGAGAGAGGAGTGAGGTGGGTGTAAAAATACAGAAAAGCCTCCAGACTGGTCCGCTGTGAGGTAGATGGCGCTGTGAGTATCGCGAGACGTAGCATCGAGGTGAGATCCAACATGGCGACGTGCAGTCACTGAGACCACAAAAACAAAACACTGGAACTCTTTTTTTCCACCAAAACACATAATATTCTACATCCCAGACCGTACATCTCATCTCACATGCGGGAGGATATAGCCGACCTGGAAGCCTACATCGACTACTTTTACAGCAAACAGAACATGGATCCAGCTACCGACACTTGTGGAGTGTTGGTAACAAGACCCCTCAAACCCAAACAAACGGAAAAAAACTTCATCCACGGACACCAGTGATCTCCAAACAACTGACATTGAGGTCAGTGTACTCCAATCAAGAAATAACAAACTGGATTTACTGGTTACATTACATGATGAAATAAAAGAGCGCCACGCCAGCCTGGAATATGCATACAACCACATTGAAAAACTTGAACAGTCAAATAACTCACTTCAAACTTCCGTCAGCTCACTTACCGAAAAAATTAACTCCGTCACAAAAGACAACAAAATCATGAAAGAAACTATCCTGGACATTCAAATTAGAAGCATGCGCGACAACCTGATCTTCTCCGGCATTCCCGAACACCCGAACGACAACCCCGAAAACCTGCTGAAAGACTTCATGGAAAAACAACTCAAACTCCCACCCGCCACCGTTAACCAGATCACCTTCCACCGTGTCCACCGTCTCGGATCTCATTCCAATAAAGCACCCCGAAAATACTGGAACATTTCAAGCACAAAATCACCTCCCACCTGAATTGCAGTGACTAAATGAATCTTTGACTACATCTTTAACCTCTCCTACCACGCTATTGTCTCTCCAAAAACTGTGATTTTCTAGAATGATTGTCTATATGTGTATTGCTTTTGTTATTTTATTTACTCCTTCCCTCTCCCTCATATGTCAGCAGAACACACACACACACACACACACACACACACACACACACACACACACACACACACACACACACACACACACACACACACACAACACCAAGAAACCCTCAACATTCTTACCATAAATCTAAATCATGGCTCCACTTAAATTCCTAAACTGGAACATCCGTGGGATTGGCTCCCAAGCTAAAAGGATTAAAGTATTCAGTCATCTAAATAAATTAAAACCAGATATATGCCTTCTACAAGAAACTCACCTGACAAAATCTAACAACCTCTGCTTAAATTCAACTGAATTCTGTCAGATATTTTCTGCTTCTTATAATTCAAGACAAAGAGGTGTATCCATACTGATCCACAAGAAAATATCACTAACTAATTCCTCCAACATCATTGACCCAGAAGGAAGATACATCATCTTAAACACGTCCATTAACAATACTAATTTTACTATTGCAAATATTTATGGACCCAACACAGATGAACCCTCTTTCTTTCATAGATTCTTTACATCATTACATAACTTCACAAACTCAAAAATAGTAATCGGAGGCGACTTTAATACAGTCCTCAACCCCACAATAGACCGCTCAGGAACTGGAAGCAGAAAATGGAAATCCACAGAAACAATAATACAATACATGGAGGAGCTTGGACTTGGCGACAGTTGGTGACTTAACAACCTAACAGCAAAATAATTCACATATTTCTCACCACTCCATCACTCTTTCTTCTCTTTCTTTTTTTCTCATAAGTAAATCAGTCATACAGGACATAACAGATACCTCAATCCATCCGATTATAATAAGTGACCACGCTTCAATCTCCTTACATCTAAACAGCAAGCAACTCCATAAACAACCAACCAGATGGCAATTCAATCTCTCACTACTAAAAGATCCAAACTTTGACACAGCTATAAAGGAAGAGTGGGCATCCTTCATGGACATTAATGACACTCAAAATAACCATCACTTATCTGGGAAACCGCAAAAACAGTTATTTGAGGCAAAATCATTTCATACTCATCTTACAAAAAGAAAACAGAGATAGCACATGAGCACAACCTAGAGCTTAAAATTAAAGAAACAGAAACGATCTATGCACAAGCGCCAACAGAAGAGAATCTAAATAAACTTAGGAAATATAAATTAGAAATGTCAGACATAATAAATAAAAAAACACAATTTCTAATCCAACAACTCAAACACAAGCACTATGAATATAGCAACAAATCAGGAAAATATCTCGCAAATCAGCTACAGCAAAAAAAGGAAAAAAATACCATCCTAGCTATACAAAACCCAGCAGGGAAGCTTCTCATATCACCAGATGAAATTACAAACACCTTTAAAAACTTCTACCAACAGCTGTACACATCAAACACAGAACCCAATTCAAAAGACATATATGAATTCCTTGATAAAGTAGACATACCAACTTTAACAAAAACTCAAGCAGAAGCATTAGACAAACCACTCACAAAAGAAAAATTCTATTCAGCACTAAAGTTAATTCCCCCTAACAAAACACCAGGACCTGATGACTTCCCCGATGAGTTTTATAGACATTTCTGGTCAACCATTTCACCACTATTCATCAGAATGACAGAAGATCTAATAAATTCCGGAAAAATCCCTTCACATATGAACACCGCCAACATCTCAGTAATATTGAAACCAGATAAAGATCCTACCCTCACCTCCAGTTACTGCCCAATATCCCTCATCAATACAGACATAAAAATAATGAGCAAAGCACTATCCACAAGAATCGAAATGGTCACTACATCCATAATCCACATTGATCAAACAGGTTTTATTGAAGGTAGACACGCAAACAATAACACACGCAGACTATTCAACATAATTCACCAAGCAACACAGACCACAGAAGAAACAATAACAGCTTCTTTAGATGCCGAAAAAGCATTTGACCGCGTAAACTGGACATTTTTACTTGCCACACTTCATAAATTTGGATTGGGAAAGTCATTTATCACCTGGGTCAAAACATTATACAACTCACCAAGAGCAACAGTCACAGTCAACGGTCTAACGTCATCAAGCTTCACACTGCACAGAGGAACAAGACAAGGATACCCACTCTCTTCCTCTCTATTTGCAATATACATCGAACCACTTGCTGCAGCAGTCCGCCAGAATAATCTCATTAAAGGTATACAATCACCCAACGTAACCCACAAAATAAGTTTATATGCTGACGACATCATACTCTACCTACAAAATCCACAAATCTCACTACAAGAAACAATGAATCTTCTAAAAAATACTCCAAAATCTCTAATTACTCAATAAACCTAACCTCCAACTAATTCAGTATAAGATTAACCACAGAACTCATATCACACTTACTTATTAATATCATCAAAAAACATCAAATGGGACTTTCTGACACAAATAACTGCTCAGTATGCCCCCCTAACACCCTGGATGACTACATGCATGCAATCTGGCACTGCCCACCCATACAGGAATTCTGGAAACAAATCACAACTAAACTCTCTTCAATACTGAACTGCTGGGTTCCACTCTCCCCTTCACTATGCATCCTAGGAAACATTCTTTCAATCACACTTCCCAACAACCAAAAAAACACAATACTCATTGGGCTCACTGTCGCCAAGAAAGCAATCCTCCTCAACTGGAAAAGCAGAAAAAAACTAAACACCTCAGTATGGATAGATCTCTTTGTCGAACACATCACCATGGAAAAACTTACAGCATCCATCCACAATAAAACACACCAATTTCTGACAACTTGGGAGCCAATCCTCACCTCACTACTTCCCGAACAACATAGTTCAAACCCCTGATATTCACTACCACAAATATGGACTAATACAAATACATACACACACACACACACACACACACACACACACACACACACATAATGACACACACATAAAGACACACACACACACTTACACAAATACACACACATAAATACACATACACACACACACACACACACACACACACACACACACACACATAAAGACACATACACAAAGACACATTTCTGTATAACTATCACAACTTATTTATGAATTTATTTTCCTCTTACCATCAAATTTAATCTTTTTTATTACTATTATTATTATTATTGTCCTTAGCCACCACTTTATTATGACCTATTTATTGATTTATTTCCTCTCTCCCCCCTTATATTCATATCATATTCAGCATCATAAATTCTCATCACAGCCACTCTCATTTTTCATGCATTTCTTTTTCTTTTTCTTTATTTATTTTCTCTTTCTCTTTCTCCAATCCAGATGATTGTCTGTTTTTCTTTGGTTGCCTTGTTTTATTCATTATTTATGTATTTTCTGTTTCTGTTTCTGTCTCTTATAATTATAATTACTACTGCTATCACCCCGTGCCAACAAACCTTTGCTGTTTTTTTTTTTGTTTTTTTTTACTATTATTGTCATAATTATTACTGTACACTCTTGTAACAATTGCTTCCAATATTGATATTATCTCTATTATTTACCATTATTCAATATATTTTTTTTCTCTCTCTCTCTTGCTTTATATATATCTATATATATATATATCTATATATATATATATACATATAGTTCTTTTTTTTATTATTATTATTTATTTCTTTTTTACTATCATTATTATTATTATAATTTTTCTCTTTTTCTGGTATTAGTGGTATGTTGACGGGGGTGAAGAAGGCAAGATAATGAGAATTAAAATGATACACTAGCAAATCATAGTCAAACAATCTGGACAAATTACATTATTATTACTACAACATGATCTGCACTATTTATACTACTGTCATCAATACATAACCCAACAACACACTACACTGGAACACAATTGATATGGTCCATTACCCACTTTTTTTTTGTTCTTTTTTATTTTATCATTCCTCAGTTATTCTAGTTTTCTTCTTTCCCTTTGTTTTGAATATGCTTTCTAGCCCCTCCTGGTGCCTCCATCCTCTCAGTGGTCCAGTGGTGTATCTCTAAACACTATGGTTAAAAAAAGGATAGACTTCAGGACAACGATAATAATAACAAATACAAAAATATGTAAATACATAAAAAAAACAATTGCAATGATAAAAATACTGTGCCTTAAAGAAAATAATCAGATGATACCTCCGAGCACCAACACAAACAGATCCCCTCCCATCAGGTCTGGGGGTTGTTCAAGCTTGGCAGGAGGGTAGCAGTAGGCAACCCTATCAGCTGGCCCCCTCCGCAGGGTCTGAGGGCAAATGAGACAGGGGCACCCCTGCATCACACAATGACTGAAGTAAAAAAAATGATAATATATATAGAAAGAAAGAGGGGGAGGAAAGGGGAAAGAAAAAAAAGGAGGAGAAGAAAAAAAATGGAATGAAGGAAAGAAGAAGGAGAAAAATAGGAATAGGGGTATAGAAAAAAAATTAATAAATACAAGCATACACTCGAATTACACACATACACACACACACACACACACACACACACATACACAAGCAGGGCCCTTCAACACCCTCAACATACAAAATTGCAAAACGTTATTATTACTCCCTGCTTGCCTGTTTTGTCTTTGTCTATGCTGTGCTGTATCGTCGTGTCTCCCCTGTCTCCTACATACTTTTGCTCTTGTCATGTCCCTCACTTGTCTTGTATTGTTCTGCATCACCTAATAAAAAAATAAAAATAAAAATAAAATAAAGAAAAGCCTCCAGACTTGAGAAGAAGAAGATATATAGATGTGTTTTTGGTATTTCAGTGTATGTTGTAAATATATGGGACATGTTGTTGTGTATGTTTCAGGAGAGGCTGGTTGGAAATGGGACTGTGGCTTTCCTCTGTGTCTCTCTTTCTGTGTGCGTGTCTTTCTCGACGACCGCTGAGAGAGTTCATCCCACGCTGGGCATTTTTGCTGAATCAGTGGCTAGTCACCTCTCCTGGGAGGGTAAACAAAACATCAACACGCTCAGAAAACAAGTGAGACACACTCACTGCTACACACCTTTGTTTTCCAACATGCAAATGTCCATAAAGATTCACACACAGAACACAAGAGAATGCAAACACATGCCATACATGCAGCCACACACGTCAAGTACCCATGTTTGATCTGTTCCCTGAATATTCTGCCTGGATTACACTGAGTCATAACCTGACTCAGTGATTAGCAGCTTTTTTGTGTTCCTTTTGAGAAGGGAGGTTACAAGTGATCAAACTGTGATTGACATACAGTATGGACAAAAAAATAAAAGCTTAATGGACTGCAGCTGTTTCACTCTCTTCAAACAGTGATTTCAAATTAGCTTTTTCCCTTTTGCTTTTTGATTTAAAAAAAAAGTGTTTCTCATGATAGAGTCCAATTTTCTCAAAGTCCTACTCTGTCTTAATGGTTAAACAACACAACACAGGAGAGAAATAACATCAAGAAAAAAAAGAAGGCATTTTTTGTGGTCATTTTTATCTTAAAGGTCACATATTATTATCATTTTCATCAAGTTTAACTATAAGTCTCAGAGTACCTAAAAAAACGTGTCTGTAAAGTTTCTTGTAAAAAACTCTGATCCTGAAATTGCCCTGCTCAGAACAGGCTTTTTCTGTCTGTACCTTTAAATGTAAATGAGCTGTGTCTGACCACGCCCCCTCTCTGGAAGGGCTCGGGTGTCTCAGGTTTTCTTGCACCATGTCCTATTGTTTTCAGTGAGAAGGCAGACTCAGAGGGCAGAACAAACACCTAGCTGTGGGAGTGTCACCCACCTGGGGGAGGGGTTACTGCCCTTTGTGATGTCATGAAGGGAACATCTCCAAACGGCCTGTTTGAGCACACATTTTCTGAAAAGTGGAGCAGGAAAAAGACGGAGAGGATGGACTTTTCTCATCATTGGGGTGTTTGTAGACAAAGTAGAGACACATATTAGTGTTAGAGGAACAACATTTAAGACCTAAAATGAACATTTTTTGTGAGGAGGAGCCATTACTGAAGACCAGGTCACACTGCTGCTTTTTGGATCATCTGCAGGGGTTTGATAGTGCATGTAGAAAGAGACTTGCAATAGTCAATGTGTGATATCACAAGAGCCTGTATCAGGAGCTGTGTAGCATGCTCTGACAGGTGAGGTCTGATCCAGCCAAGTGAACCATATATATACTCAACACTCATTGAATTCACACCATAGGGTTTACTCACAATGTCAAAGTCCAGTATCAAAGCAGGAAACATTGTGACCTGTGTGTAACAGAACATCGTCATGAATATATTATTTCTTTCAGCTGTTCAGTAACAGTCACATATTCAGCCTTCTCACTGTCTCTTCTGTTCCTCCCTTATGTTTTCTGGTTTACTGAAGAATATGGAAGGTAAATGTTGAGTGTGTCATTTATCACTGTCTCCTCATCTCTTTTCTTTCCCTCCTGCCTCTAGCACTTTTTAATCCCTTTACCAGTCAATCATTTATCATATAACACTTCTTTGCCATATTTATCTCTACTCTAGTTTACAATTTGTCTAATAATTTACCTTTTCTGTTTCTATCTTTGTATTTTTTCTTTTTCTTAGCACAGGCACATTTTATACTTCTGTTTAAAACCTCTCTTTTCTCTCACCATCTCTCATTTTCACTATGACTTGATTTCCTCTCCCCCATCCTCCTCTCTGAATGTCTCTTTCCTAATCTTGGCAACATTTTCTGACTCTCTTTATTCTGTCTGTCTGACTTTATCCTTCCTCTCCTGCTAACAAAATGATCACCTGTTCCCTCTGTTGGCAGGGCCTGAATGCTATGAGCCTCAGAGAAGCCCTCTTCACGTCATGTGTTTTTTTTTATTGGAAAAAGCAACGTCCAGAGGGAGAAATTGTCTCCCTGCTTATATCACATCACATGAGTGCAATTTGATCCTGATGGACAGATTATTAGAGAGGAGGAAAAAGGAAATCACAGTGGACTGAGAAATGTGTGATAGCTGATGTCATGTCTGATCTATATGCTTTAGAGCTGTACAGTATTTGATTACATATGCAGTGATTCATTTTGCAGTCAGCGGTATACCTTCAAGTTTGGTTTCAAAATCATGTAAATAGGTTGGGTTGCTTCTTCTCATCGAAGAAGAAAAACAGAGTTAAAAAGATTGATATTGACCTTTACAGTCCGGACAAATTTTTTTTGTAACTTCAGGTAAAGCCAGAATAACTCTCAGGTTGTCTTGTTGCAACTTTAAGTAGTAAGTAGTCACTCTTTTCTCAAGAGCAAATAATTATTCTAATGCTAAGAACATATATTTAATAAGACAGTTTTTTCTTACCACTGTAACTTTTGCTGCTTTGATAAAGTGCTCATGATGGATAGGCCGGATCTTTATAATATAACAATAAGTAAGGTCTTTTACCTGCTTTTTGTAACATAACAATAAGTAAGGTCTTTTACCTGCTTTTTGTAACATAACAATGAGTAAGGTCTTTTACCTGCTTTTTGTAAAGTGTCTCGAGATAACACTTGTTATGAGTTGACGCTATACAAATAGAATTGATTGATTGATTGAATTGATTCAAAGTCACACTGCTCAAATGATTACATCACCTTCCAGCTAACTGGCCAGTGTGGTGATCTTTAAACGCACAGTATGTAGATTCAATAGGGGGCTCTCAATCAGTACTATAACAAAATATGATGTTGAGGCTGGCGGGGAATCATGGGAGTTCTCTCTGCTTTTCCAACCCGACGCGTAATGAAGACAAGCGGGAGAAACAGACCTGAGGAAGAGAACATGTTTACCGACGATGTATCCAAGTAATTTACATTATATTTTTATCACAGCAGCTCATTTAGCAACAGTACAGCAGCTTTCAGTAGCAGCTCACGCTTCCTTATGTAGCAGCCTTTGACATAACATCTGCTGTTTCTACGGCAACTATAAACATGTCGTATCTGTTATGGTGGCTCTGTCGTGGTGGCCGGCCACGATTAAGCCATCTAATGCCCCCAAGATGGACATTTTTTAGATTTTCTTTATTTTTGGGCTTTTTGGGCCTTTAATGGAGAAATAGGACGGTGGATAGAGTCAGAAAGCGGGGAGAGAGAGAGAGTGGGGATTAACATGCGGGAAATGAGCCACAGGTTGGATTCAAACCTGGGCCGCCCGCTTGGAAGACTATAGCTTCCATACATGGGGCGCACGCACTAACCACTGCTCCACCAGCACCCCAAGATGGACATTTTTATGCTACGAAATGACACTTTTGTTTATCAACCATCACAGGCAAAAATAATAGGCAGTTCTGGTTTTTCATCCTTCGTTCCGTTGCTTTCTTCTGTGGATTTTTTTTTATTTGAGGCTACTCTACATACAGAGTACTGACAATGGATACATCAAATATATTTCATCACCTCATAATAAAAGGTAATTGGTGAAAACTCCAAAGTGTTCTCACATACACTCATCATCTGACTGAGTCACACTCAGCATCTGTTCAGGGCCTTGATAGTTTTAATGCCTTTTTTTCATTGTCGATGTTTGACATTGATCAACCAGCGTAGATCATAACAGCTAAATAAAAACCATCTCGTTGTCACCATTTATTTGCTTCATTAAGCTCAACTTTTCCTCTTCATCAGATGAGTCACGGTTTAAGGGATGAAGTCAAATCTGGTGAGCACTTTCCAAGTGACTAATTGGGAACTGGTGACCTGGTGTGGCTGATAAATGCCGTATCAAAGAAGCTAATGCGAGCAGACAGAAACCAGCATTAATCATTCAGACCATGATCACTGTGTCACACTGAACCAAAGGCGTATAGCCTGAGCACGAGCACACATCTGCACTATGACACACGGGCAATCACATGGATCACTGATGTTACGCATACACACAAATCCATCGTGTTGTAACTGCGAGGGAGTCAGTTTTTGATTTATTCACTTGGATTGTTTTTTTATTTAACCCCCCCATTCTTCTTTCTTTCTGTGGTCCAGGTCAGAGTCAATTTAAATTTTTCATCAAAACTACTATGTACCAAAATCTATAGATGTCAGGGCGCTGCTAGCCCAGCGGTTATGTCGTACATCCCATGTACAGAGGCTTTGGTCCCCATCGCAGCGGCTGTGGGTTTAAATCTGGCCTCAGCGCTTTGACATCCCCTTCTCTCTCCTCACAACATTTTACTGTATCTCTTCAGCTGTCCTATCCAATAAAGAAAAAATAGGCCAAAAAATCTCTCCCTAAGAGAATGCACTTTTTATTGACATTCATTGAGATAATTGTACTTTACTTTCGTTTTCAAATAAAATCTGACCTTTGCAAAAGACTGCTAGGAGAGCACCTTGCCGTCTGCCTGAGGGTCTCCATCAGTGGGCCGAGCCTCTGGATTCTATGTTTTGACCATTTGTGTTGAATAACTACAAGAGCACAAAATTGTTAAAAGAGAACAAAGTTTTTCATATATTTAGCCTGTGATGCATTTAACTTTAAAATGTAAAATGTTTCTCCCCGGGCCTAAATCCTATGGAAAATACACTGTAGGCTACATGCTTGTATTCAAAAAATGCCCACTTTAGCCCAGCTAGAGATATTTAATATTATAGATATTTTAAAGTACATACATGTGAAAAAGTAACAATTCTCTACAACCTTGTATGGTACATGCTATGATTTTTTTTAATCAAATTCACTATTTAATACAAGGTTGTAGAGAATAGTAGACTAATTCGCACTTATGTACTAAAGCTAGAATTAAATATCTCCAGCGAAAGAATGGGCTAAAGTGGGCTGGTCTGAGCCATGAAGCTCCCGGGCTGAAAATCAGTCCAGCTCGGGCCCAGCTTGAGCCTGATGACTCGAAAATGTCGAGTCGAGTAAATTAAATGTGTAATTTAAGGGCCTTATTATTTCTGCAATGCAGAAAACACGGACAAAATCACAGAGCAATTACCCCCCTGTGTTTGAACTGTGTTCTTATCTGAATGAAATGCACAGCTTCTTACAAATCTGTAACCAGAGTCCTTCATGCTTTAACTTGATCTAATGAAATATAAAAGGAGACAGAGTGATTCTCAAAATCATTATGAATCCATCATGGATGGTGGAAGCTGTTTCTCAGTGGTCAAGGAGACATTCAGAGGCGTTGTGTCTCTGAAAGCATGTCCTGTGTATGTGAGCATGTGAGAAATATTCTGAGTGTACCTGCAGCTTCTCGCTGCTGCTCCTCTGCGTTATCTCGCAGCCTGCTGTAGTCTGTGAACTTCTCTACACGGACTGTGCTAGAAAGGGCACTACTGCCTTTAAGAAATGAATGTAACAGATATATTTTGTTAGCTTTCTCAGTTTCCTGACTGTGTCATCTTTAAACACAGAGTTCAGAAAAATAAAAATGTCAAAAACTTAATTTAGGCAAAAAAAAACAAAAAAACCTCATTATCTGGAATGGCACTTCAATATCTTTCTGACCTGCTCACAGACAACAGCCCAATAAGAGCCCTCAGATCAGCAGGTACTGCTGAATTTACCAAAAGTCAAGATGAAATCTGGTGAAGGTGCATTCAGTCACCATGGTGCAGTTTTGTTGAACAAACTACCAGCTGACCTGAGGTGTGTAGAAACTTTCAGTTTGTATGCACTTTGTATGTGTGTGTGTGTGTGTGTGTGTGTGTACATATGGTTGGTGTATTGTCCCTGTGTGCACTTTATAGAAACAGGTGTATTTATGTGTGTGTTGTATGGGATGGTGCATGCTCCTTTTACAAATGTGGTTTGGTTTAAAGTGAGCTCTTAAATCCATTTGTTCATGTTTTTTTGTTTTGTTTATATAAATGAGTTTGTATTGTGTTTGTTTGTCTTTGTCTTCTGTAAAGCACATTGAGTTTACTTTTGTATGAAATGTGCTAAACAAATAAAATTGAGTTGAATAAAATTGTATAGAATTGAACATTCAGCCACACTGGTATTGTTATTAAGAAGTAAGCTAAATAAAATCATTCAAATATAACAATCATGATTTGGGTAAATGTAACAGATTATTACTCTGTCTGTTAAAATCACATTTCATTTGGTGAAGAGAGATAATGATTTGTTAAGGACTCGAAATTCAAAGGTTAGGACTTTTGACTCGACTTGAGACATGCCTGTCTTAACATAGGACTTGAGACCAAAGACTTGATACTTACTTGTGACTTACAAAACAAAGACTTTGGAGGGTCGCCGGCTTAAGTCTCGGTACGGACCATAATCTGGAAGTTAGTTTGGTAGCTGGAGAGGTGACAAAGGAGACAGAGTGATTCTCAAAATCATTATGAATCTGTCATGGATGGCGGAAGCTGTTGCTCAGTGGTCAAGGAGACGTTCAGTGCATGTGAACAGTGGATTTATGTCTCTTAAAGCATGTCATGTATATGTGAGCATGTGAGTCATAGCTCAGTTGGGATCAACTGTATGCTTTTTTTCTTAGCGGGAAGCAGTCTGTTCTTTCTCAGAGACGGAGTGACGGGCAGAAAAGAAAAAAGGTGAAATATCTAAAGAACTCTAGAGTGTGTGTGTGTGTGTGTGTGTGTGTGTGTGTGTGTGTGTGTGTGTGTGTGTGTGTGTGTGTGTGTGTGTGTGTGTGTGATTCAGAGACACAGAGATGCTTTCAGTTGGAAGTGAGGGTGAAGAGGAGGAGAAACTTCAGCAGATGGTCACTCAGCATCAGGCCGTCTGCAGTCCTCCCCGTCAGCTCTTTCCGTCTGTGCTCCTCAGCGCCCCCCTCTGATGTCATTGACGGCCTTGACACACTCTGAGCAAACAAACAATATAAAGTATTCGAAGTTTTTAGTGCTTAAGAAATCTGTTTCATTCATTTTAAATCAGTTGGGCTATTTGAAAGCAGATGACAGAGCCCTGTAGGCATCTTGGGTAAATATTTTGATAAATAATTTCTTTGAATTAATCATTTACGTAGCCAAATAGCTAATTAGAAATATAAGCACTTGAGTTATTTGATTAATTCTCTTAAATTAATGTTCTGTGCCCCTGAATATCTCTCCAGTAAATAAAGTAACTTCTGAATATTCTGTATTCATCAAATATAATCTGCATGAAGCCCTCGTCTTTGGTGATTGTTGGGTGGTTACTAGGGTTGTCAATATAACATGTTACTTTCAATAAATTAATCCCAGAAGAAATAATGCATTTCAATAATAAGGAGACATTTAACGTCAAACATCACTTATCTTCAAGTCTACAATTTTTACAATTAAAATTCTAAAAGAAAACATACTAGAACTACTTTAAGTTTCATCTTTTTATGTGTGAATGAGAAAAAAACACCAACATGTGTTTAAAGCAACAATATGAAGGAATTTGGTTTGATGTGTTAGGACACCCACTGAAGTTTTCTACATGCAACTGCACTGTCACAAGACTTACAGCCTCCCTATTAGACAACGTGTTGGCAAACAGAGGACGACGAAGTCTGCAAACAACCAAGTCGACTGACAAGACACACTAATATTGCCAGATTTAAAAGATAAAGATAAAGATAAACTTTATTGATCCCCCATGGGGATTTTTTTTGCGTTACAGCAGCTCAAGAAAACAGGAGACGGGAATACAATTATTAAAAATAAAAATAGAAGTTAAAAATCAAACATAACAAAATAAACTAAAAAACAATAATGAGGGGGGTCGGAGCTGCCGTAACAAGTGGCCATATGACTCTGCACGCGTCTTCAGCCTGTTGTTTGTGTATTGAGCTGTTGTCAAGATTCCTATTGGCTGTGGCTAAATGGTTACATTAAAGGGACTCATTTGCATGCTCATTGAGATAGATTTGTAAGGTTCCAAACTTATAAAGCTCACTTGATGTTTCAACTTTTTAAACTTGAACACACAAAGAGACGACTTTTTAGCACAGGAATTATTCATGTATTTTTTTGCAAGCAAAGCGGAGACGGGTCTAATGCTAGATGACTGTTTAAACATGACACCATGATGATGTGACACTGATACAATACAGCCTCATGTTACGTTACAATCTGTTATGAATAATATCTGCAGGGATGTACACTCTGCTTCTTTCTCAGTCACTCTCTCTATAACTCTATTGATATTGACCCATCACTTCCTTAGCCTCAGGCATTGTATCAAACAGTACAGAGACGGGCTAACCGGCTTCTTTTTATAACTGAAGACTGGTGTGTACGAACCTCTTGTGAGACGACCTTGGCCTGCTTTCAAAGTTACAGACTGCAGTAAACAGGTGAGCGGGGTGCTCTGTGGACGTTGGAGAGATGCCATTCTCCTTGCTGAAAGTCATTTTGCTATTAAATAAACCTTTGAAACTTATATTTTAAGGTGGAAACGTTACATATTGTTGCTTTAATCTGCAGGGCATGAATGTCTGCTTAAAATCTCACTGAAATATTTTCCACCTATTAGAGATTTTTTTGGAACAAAAAAACGACTTTACCCTCCCTGCAGCTGTGTCAGCAAAAAGAAATGTTGTTTTTTAATGGAGTCAAATATTACTCCACTATTCTGACACACACATCCTCATACAAAAATAGCACTCAGGAAGCTAACTCACCCTTCCTGTGCATGACCTGTGATGCTCTGCATGTTTTCACACCGAGGTACAGTGTGTTCACCGACCCACTCATTCACACAATCACATACGCACAAATATGCACCGACAAGGACACTGCGCAAGACACTAGACGCAGCAACAATATTCTTGCCAAAAATGAAACCAGACAGAAGGAACTTGAACTGGCCTCTCTTATTTAAAGGTTGTTGTTTTGATTACAATGTTAGGGAGAGCTCTGTGTGGACCACAGACAATAACACTGTCCCTCCTCTACAGGATCTATATACTGTTTGTATATCAGGCTAAGGGTAAAAGCACCATTGTTACACTGTCCATGCAGTCTTCACACACAAACACAACAACATCCTTCCTGCTTCTTTAAGTTGTTTTCTCATTTAAAGCCAAGGTCACTTCTCAAAGGATCCACGATGTGTATGTGCTGACAAAAGAGTGTGTGTATGTGAGTGTGAAAGAGTGTACTCTCCTTCATCTTTCCTCTATCAATGTAGATGTGTCACTCTTTGTCTTCTTTATGATGCATTTGTGTGATACATGTTTTCTCTCTGCCTCGAGAACCACTTTAAGATCAATATCTGATTCCGTGCCCTCAGGCATTCTTCACGCATACAATCAAATGCTATAGCCTTTATTTGTATGTCATCTCATACACTTAATGACATTGCATAGTGGATACACACAGAAACACATTTTCTCAAATATGTTGTATTCTCACATGCAACTGAAGACCAAGTTATGTGATTATTTTAGGCCGTTTTTACAGCATACAGTACCATCTTTACAGCCTGGCACACATTGTTCAGGGTGATTTTTTTTTTTAAATGGCTAAAAATATGTGATATCCATAGTTAGCCTCGTAGCTGACATGATTGACAGGTGGGTGCGTTGTAATGGTTGGTCAAGAGGCTTAAAACCCGCCTCAGCTCCAGCTCTCAGCCTGTCGTTGCTGCTGCCGATGAGCCTCCAGAGATTGGTGACTTCACTCGGGAGCGTGCCTATGTTCCCACAGCCCTATGTACCCACATTTCTAAGATTTTTTTCAAAATTAGGCCCTATGTTCCCACATTTCCTTTTTCATAAATTTGTATCAGTTAGGGTTAGGGTAAGGGTTAGGGTAAGTTACCCTAACCCTTACCCTAACCCTAACCATACCCTGTGGGAACATAGGGCCTAATTTTGAGAAAATTCTTAGAAATGTGGGAACATAGGACTGACCCCCTTCACTCTGACTTAGTCCATTAATATTTACTGTCTATGGGTACAACCAAACGGCAACCTCTGGTGTTGACAAATGAAGCCTGTGCAGAAGTGCAAAATCGTGCAGTCTGTCGAGTGCAGAGCCTGTTTTTAAAGTAGAAATGAACATGTTTACAGCCTGGTATAAAAAAAATAGGTTGATTAGCTCATGTTATTCATTGTTGTTTTTAAACTCAGCCATATTGATTTCATGAATGATACGCGTTATTCACAATAAGGTGCGTGGCTGACCTGATTGACAGGTGGGTGAGATGTAACAGTTTGTCAAGAGGCTTAAAACCTGCTCCAGCTCTCAGTCCGTCGTTAGGTTGAGACACTATTTACAGACTATGGATACAACAGAATGAGTTGCTGTTTAAACGCAGTCTGTTTCTGTGTGTTTAGACTTTCCCGGTCACAAACTCTGCTCCTCTGATTTCATCCAAAATGTTGATCCTTCTGTTTTGATTTGGCTGACAGCTTTGGTGTTAAGCTGTCATTCATCAAAAGCCTCAAGAAACAGATGGTACTATGATTTCACTAAGACTTGACAGACACCACTGTGAGTCACACTCTGATCACTGACCCACAGGAATATAGTCAATATTCTTATACTTCCTTTAACCATGTGGGAATTTACATTGCGTTTTCAGTCTTTATGTTCACACAGCCTTTGTTACTATGACGACCAACCATCTTTCCATTTCTTCAAACACACAATAAAGTGTGGCATGTATTTTCTTTGTATTAGGCCAATTATTTCATTATTTGTTATTCATATAGCGCAGTAATGGCTGCATTTAACCCCCTGCATGTGTTTTGCAAATTGCATGGTTCCTTTATGATCACATGCATACACTCACAGTATATAAACGTTACTTTCTTCCTCCCATTGGCTCAAGGTGAATTCTCCTGATAATATCCTACTGTGTTCTCACATCAGCTCACTCGGACCTGCTGCGGAAAAAATACTAGGGGTCTGGCAGGAGAAACTCCGGGTGAAGTCCGAACAAAAAATGTGACTGTTTGCATTCACACATACAGCTACTCCGACAGATATCAGGAGTTTTTCAGGAGTTTTCTGTAAGTGGTAAAGCCCTAGTAGACTCATAAATGAGAACTAAAAATCGTCCATGACATAAAATTATGAATTCAAAAACGACATAACACTCTCACTGTCTTTGTTGTCTGTTCAAGTTTGAAACATGTTTCTCCACATCGATCAGTTTCTGTAACCCCATGTGCCCCACCCCTCCCTCCCCCCCTCCCTCCACCGTTCTCTCCTTGCCTCTGTTTTATGTTTCTTTACCTCGCGTCTCTATTCATCTCTGTCCTTCACTCTCTCCTCTCACTCTATTCTCCAGCTGCTCACTGAGCCGTGTGTTTATTTGACATATTGAACTGTTTTTGAAGCCAATAACCTTTCAGAATGTATCGCACGCTCAGAACAGCTGAAGCTTATAGAGACACACGCGCACTCTCACGTGTCAAATGGCATTATGCATTTTTTAAAATATGTACATTCATGCACACAAACAGTTTTGCTGCTTACATAGAGGAACACAAGCTTTTGCATTGGTACATAAACACAGATCAGTAATATTGGCCTGTTTTGATTTCCGACTGAATTTGACTTGTAATACGGATGTGGTGTATTATTTTCATGTGTCCAGATATTCAAGTATTAAAGTAATAAAATGTATGTTTGGAAATAATATTGAGTAATATGATGTCGTATACAATAATACATTTACACACATTTGCATATTACAGTTACAGTGTGTATTGAGGAGCATTTGAGAACATCTGATGCTGAGTTCACTGAGGACTGGGAGATCGGGACAGACTGACCTGCTCACAGAAGTTTTCCTTCCAAAGAAATTATTTTTGACAATAACAAAGTCATTAAGTTATCCAGTTTATGATGGATTCATCCCGTGTTGTATAACCATTATGTCAAAGTGGTATTCAAATAGGGGAGTAATGTATCAGGTTATCAGAGGCGAGGAAACCCTAACTCATTGGATTAACGATATGAGTGACAGATGGTAAAACTGGAAATTGAAATTTAGTTGGTGAAGAGTGTTAATAAGATCCACCAGGGGAGGAAAATCATGGAGGTATGCAAATGTATTTAAGATCATATATGTGTGTAATGTTCAGTTCTGGACTCTGCAGACTTCAAGGATCATTGTTCATCATTTGTTTATTATATAAGTATCCTTGCAACGAAGAAAGTCATCTCCTTGAAATCATATGGGTCCAATATGGTAAAAGATCAAGTTTCCAAATAATAAAACAGCCTTTTTAGGGACATGCAGATCTTGTTCTAAGATCCATTTTAAATTAAAACGCACAAAAAAACACTGCTTATAATATGAGCATATCTGCAGCATTTTCTTTTTTTTGTTTTTTGTTTTGTTTTTAAAATTTTAAAATATAAAGTTACAGTTTTCTAATAAAAATGACAGTCAGATGCTTTGGGGGTTTAATGGGTCTGCTGTTTGCTGATTAAGCAAGAGATTCTATTGGTGCTTAATGGAGATACCGGCCCACAAGAGTTATACACAAGCAGTTAGCCTTAGTACGGATTACGACGATGCTCTCTGTTAAAAACAAAGTTGACATGTTTAAGAAAAATAAGGTCTTAGGTCAGGTTGATGGTTTAGGGTGTATTAACTCACACTATTTCTTTGTGGTGAACTTCTACATTTAAAAGTCTAGATCACTCATATAGATAAGATAATCCTTTATTGATCCCTAGTGCGGAATCCGACAACCGATTTGTGGCCAGCGTATTCCGCCATTACTGTGGTGACAGCTGCTACTGAACAGGGCCGTGTCCAGACTTCTTCGACTGGGGTGGCCCAACTGGGGCATTGACTTATGCAGGGGTGGCCGGAAGTGTGACATGTGTGCTATAACACACACAAATAAACATCAATTATTTACCCTGTCTGTGAAACTTCACCAATCATATATACTTTATAACACAAGATAATAAACATATAAATATATATATATATATATATATATAGATAGATATATATATATACACACAGTATTGGGGCAGCAGTAGCTCACTCCGTAGGGACTTGGGTTGGGAACCGGAGGGTCACCAGTTATAGTCCCAGTGTGGGCAATAATAT
Source organism: Labrus mixtus (assembly GCF_963584025.1). Classification (NCBI taxonomy): domain Eukaryota; kingdom Metazoa; phylum Chordata; class Actinopteri; order Labriformes; family Labridae; genus Labrus; species Labrus mixtus. Next base: position 32,033,337 of record NC_083615.1, read on the forward strand.
GGGAGTTGGTCTGGTATCTGGAGGTGCCAGGAAAGTGTCCAGAGCACTTCCCCTTGAGCAAGGCACCGAACCCTCAATTCCTCTGGTGCGCTCCCTGCGTAGCAGTGTGTAGCAGTGCATGTCAACAGGTCCTGTTTGTGCATGTGTGTGAGTGTAAACCCGAATTTCCCCTCGGAGATATCCAAAACAAAACATATGAGCTTTTTTCTTTAATGACACAAAAAGAACGTGTGTGTGCAAAGTACCGGTTTCAAGTACTGTATTTCAAAACCTTTACCTGGCAATGTAAAGTTTGAAGAGTTTAGGATGGCACCTGGGCTGGCCAATCAGAGGTCTTTACAAAGGTCTTACATCTGGTATGCTTCAACAAAAAGAGTTCAAAGAGTTCAACTGGTTCATGGGCCGACTCTGAAAGTCAGTTGGTTTTGGCAAAGTTCTTGTTGAACATTGTGAATGATTTTTGACACAAGACAAATTCTTCAGACTATTCAAGTCTCATTCACTGTTGAGTCCAAAATTAGTCGTAATATGAATGTATGAATCCTGCATTAGCTGTATGAATGAGGCTCACCGGTTAGTTGTATTTCAAACACAGTTTTTGAAAGGTAAGACGGTGTGTGTGTCTGTGTTTCTGTCGTAGATGCATTAATGTCTACACTGACACAGAAGGGCGCTGTGCCTGCTGTATATCATTACCATTAACATCTGCATAAATCTAAATAAAGCTCTAATTTGATCTCTCAGTAACCAACAGGTACAGGTTCAGTCCTGACCTCTCTCTCTCCCTGGAGCCTCTATCCTGCTCCAGATTTGCATAAATGAATCATGATTGTGAATATGAGGGAAATATGCAAAAGAGCCAATTATGATTGATCAGCTGATTGATTGGTGTTGTCTTTGCTGGTACCTCCCGCCCCCCCACTTGCTGCTTTTCTGTCCCTGCGCAAGTAGACCTTCCAATCCCACGGAAACTGCGTGTCATGGCAGATGTTTCAGATTGTCAGGTGTGCTGGCAGGGTCAGAGGTTAGTGACAGCTGAAGGTGTATGTATATACCCTTGCACATCTGTCAATTTATGATTAAGGATAAGCAATTCACAATGACACTATGATGAAGGCTGAAAAAACGACACGGCATACTCCTTGAAAATATTAGATTTTGCAGAATCCATATGGCCGCAAACGCTGTGATGACACACATCGCCCCTTAGTACTGTTCACAACAAAGCCAATAGGCTGCAGTAGAAGCCACACTTCATGATGCAGTGCAGTTTCAAATCAAGACGAACTAGCATTGATGAGAAACTATGCACCGCGAGGGAAACTGAAAGCAAAGATTATGTGAGAAGTTCAGATTTTTTTAAACCACCAGGAAGTCAGGAGTTGGACATGAGGCAAAAACAAGGTAAAATACTGTACTGCAGCAATACGACCATCAACACCATCTATTCATGACAAGTCGTTAGCAACAATGGCTAGGTTAGCTACACAGGCAGTATTGCCAGATCTCGCGACAGAAACAAGCAACAAGCCCAAAAATAGCTACTTGGCTCCTCAAATTAATAAAATAAAGCCCAACAGGTGAAAAAGAGAGTGTAAAAGAGAGGCCACTTGATAACAGTAGGCTACATATTTATTTTTGTTTGCATAGGCAACAGTAAATTGACAGTCAACTTGTCTTTTTAAACTTTTAATAACTTAAACTTTTAAACTCTGATTAAAAGAAAAGATTAGTATTTCACACTTGCAAAATCGGCAGAATGCCTTCGAGTCATCTCCCACCTGACGTCGGATCCAGTCCTTCAATGCACTCTCTTTCTCCCACTCTTTATTATATTTTTTTCAGTATTTTTCCCACTGATTCCCGGGCATTGTCACTCTGTCATGTGTAGTTGTGCATGTGTGAGGGCATGCCGGACTGGGCAGGCGCGGTAACCAAGGAAACATGGTTGTAGACGGATCCTGGAAAAAGGACAAACAAACTATCGCGTTCGTGTTTCGCTTTATTGTGGAGAGCTGGGAGAGAATCAGTAGGGGTTCGTAGACTGTAAAACATACAGGGAGCAAAGCAAGCCCAAATAAGCAACTACACTTTGGAAAACAAGCCCAAAAACCTGCAACCCGCGACTGACGATATTTGCAAGCGACTTTACAGAAAAACAAGCCCAAAGTCGCTTATAACAAGCGGACTTGGCAACACTTTACACAGGGCCAGGGTGTGCTGTCCCAACCAGCACTGAATGACACTGTACAGTCAAAATGTCCCTCGACTCAGAAGTTGACAAAAACACTTTCATGCTTTATTTGTAAAGACTTGGGCCTGTACAGCAAATTTATTACTGTATTTGAGATCATTAATATCCCTTGGACTATAAACAGAATACTTTAATTTACTTCTAGGATCTCTGAGGACATTAATTTTAAGTGACGCGACAGGTTTCATATCATGAGTTTGTGTGAAATACCCATCCATAGAAAATATGTGTATTTTATGTTTATGCTGCTGTCGTAGTATATGCACATGTTCTAAAGAAAAAGGTAAAAAAACAGATACAGTATGAACCTATCAGTACACACTCACTCATACGCACACACACACAAACAACAAATTCAAACACATGTGAAAGCTTAACACACGTGAAAACATCCTTTCATACTGATGCATCCAATCTGCAGAGGCTTTTGATTCTTTCAAGGGCACACCTGAACATGTGCCCACACACTCACACTCTCTCCCTCTTCCTTCCTTTCGCTCTCTCTCTCACACACACACACACACACACACACACACACACACACACACACACACACACACAAAATGCATACTGATATACACAGTGCATCTCCTACAGTCTCTCTCTCTTAGCCCACACACTGATACAGCATCTCTCCATCTCTCTCTCTTTCTCTCACAGGCCAGAGGAGACGCTGGGCCAGTGTCTGCTCCTGCCCTGACAGTGTAGGGGGAGAGTGGGGGGGGGGCACAGAGGTGAGTGGGAGTTGATTGAGTTTGCTCAGCTACAGCCCATGGGACTGCAGACAATATTACAGGACTCACACTCCTGCCCGCATGCACTCATTCACACACACACACACACACACACACACACACACACACACACACACACGCACACACACACACACACACACACACACACACACACACACACACACACACACACACGCAGACATACACACACACACACACACATGCAGCTGAAGAGCAGCCAGCTACTACACACTCAATTTAATCAGGGCTTATGTCTATGGAAGTGAGCATATGTGACCTCCTCTGTTTCAGCGCTTTCCTCTCTGTCTGCCTCTCAGTCGTTCTGTCTATCAGTGTATCATTCTGTCTGTCTCTCACAGCCTCCCGCTTCTCTTTCAATCCCACTGCATGCCAGCTTTGATACATTTTACCTTTTCTTGCCATATGCACCACACACTGTCCATCTTCATGAAACGACTGTGGTATACTTTTGCAAAAGTTGGAGTGTAATTAGAAAGCAAAGCAAGTCCTGAAATGGACTTGCATCTGAAAAGATCAGTGCCTTTCAAAATAAAGAGACAAGGCTGTAAATACATTTTTTGCACAAGGCACAAAAGCGTAACTTCATAAATTGTTTAAATCTCCCTACACTCGGAGTGATCTTCAAATGACTATCTTTCCATGTGCTCATCATCAAAGACATAGGAAGGCTGTAAACATTTATTTACTCATATATACTGCTGGAATCCAAGCCTATATATATATTCCCTACTGCATGTGTAGAGAACACTGGACAGGCGGTGTTATCAGCATATTCAGGGGCTCCATTGTCAGTGCCACTCTTGTTGAGGAACATAATAAATGTAAGTGTGTGTTTTGTGTGTTTCTTTCTGTGTATGACAGAGAACAAGCATTAGTTAGTGCATGATGGAGAACAAAAGCTAAGCGCGTCCGAGACCCCCGACCCAATAAACAACGTACTTTAGACTTATTATTAAAACCACTGATGCAGCTTTTCTTCTCTGTGTGTTTAACAAGCAAGCAGCAAACTTTGATGTTGACAAATGAAGCCAATGTGGAAGTGAAATAATCCTACAGTTCGTCGAGTATCCCCTTGAGAGTGACTGCAGGAGCCCCGGAAGTCACATACACACAACAGGTGAAAAAAAGTCACTTTTTACAGTCGAAATGAACATGTTTACAGGTCCAAAAAACTAAATAGGTCTGATTAGTTTTTGTCCAAATGGGCACATACTGTATGGGTTGGGGGGTGAATTATTTTATCACACAGCCATTTTGAATTTATGAACTAAACAGTTTATCCATAGTTACAGTGTAGCTGCTTGTCAAGAGGCTTAAAACCTGACACTCAGCCTGTCGTTAAATTGACTGAAAGTTAAGATGAGATTTCCAGGATGGCGGCTGCTGCTGATGAGCCTCCAGAGCCCCCTGCAGGAACAGGCTCTCAGGCTTCACCCATAAATATTTACAGTCTATGGTAACAAGCGGAGTGGAAGTGCATTGTGAACTCTATGCCCATCTGACCAATGTGTGGATGCTTTGCATCCAAAGATAAGACGTAAACAGCTCTGGGCCTGACCACACCTCACTTTAGGAACAACACACCCATGGGCTCTCATCTGGGCACTATGCTTGATATGTGTACAGCCAATGAGTGCTCGCTAAATTCTGAAAAAAAAAATACTGTTGATAAAATAAGTTTTTAGGGCTTTTAAGAAGAGTTTCATACAGAAGTCTAACCATGTTGTCCATTAGAAAGAAAGGCATCTGCTTATATAACATGTTTTCTTTCACCTACTGAAAACAATTAAAAATCATGACCAAGACATCCGTGGCTTACAGATATAGAGAAAACATGATTCTCCGAGAAATGTGTATCTGACAATCTGTGGATGTAAGATATTATGTTGTTACTTAAGCCAGTGTGTGTGTGGCTCTGTGTGCATGAAGTGTCTGTAAATGAAGCCACACTAATGGAATATAATTGCAGCATTCAGGTCATTTTTCCAGAAAGCCTTTAATGAATCCGAGCACAGCCCTGCCCTCTCCTCCTCTCTTTTTCCCTTTGTCCCATCCCTTCCACTATCCCTGCATCTGTCTCTTCCTCTCCTCATCTCTGATCACGTTCCTGCCTGTCCACTCCCACAGCGCTTTAGCAATACTGCTTTCTTTGCAGCTTCAGTCACAGATCACTTTTAATGATGGAGTTTTAATGCAAACAGAAAAGGCTCTGAAGAAGAGAGAGAGACTAGAACGAGCTGAATTTTGTGTGTAAGTGTTTGTGAGTGCTTGGGTGTGTGCAGATTTTCAGTTGGCTCATAAAGTGAAGAATAATAACAAAAGATGTAACACACACAGTCCCAGAATTGGTGGTGTTGTTTTAGGTTTATTAATTTGAACTTTATGTGGACATGCTCTTTGGCATCACATTTTTCTCTACTTTATATAGTGGATGCTGGTAAATATAAATGTGATGTGAAATGTCACCAAACACATTTTTGACTTAATGTTATACATGTTAGGGTAAACTGGGTTAAACACAAAACATTCAACATTTTAAATCCTTTTTTTTGTAAATTAATACACTCAGAGAGGAAAATTAAACAGAAATGGGTTTTTTTCTTGAAAATATGCCATTTTGTCCTTTTCAGCTCACCGTTATTAATCCACCATAGTGTCTAATTGCATCCAGAGGGATGTAAATCACTCTGAATGGCCTATGAATCCCTTCTTTTCATTTAAGAAAAACTTAAATTTCCCTTTTTTTTATCATTGTTTTGTGCTGTTTTCATTTGCTTTTCCAAAAATAATTCACCATCAACAAAGTAAGCACAATTTCTAAGAGATGTGTATCTTGATTCACCTGTCCCTCAAAGCCACACATAAGCATTGAACCAAGCTGTAGTCTATGTCTCTCTCTTCCTCAAACTCTCTCCAGAGGAAGTTGAGGATTGGCAGACTCTCCTCCCCATCCTCTTCCCTGAAGGAATAGTATTGGCATTCACCTTTGTCACACACCCTGTCTGACTCTAAAAGTACAGAGTTACTGTCACCTTTCTCTTTCTCTGACTCGTTGCTCCTCCAAACCTGCCGACCACTAGCCGCCCCCCCCCCCCCCCCCCCCCCCCCCCCCCCCCCCCCTCTCTCTAAAGGTGAGTGTTGGCGGTCACTGTCTGCAAATCTGCCCAGAAAATTGAATCAGCCAGCAGGTTGGGGGCCAGGGAGGCACAAGTGCCAAACCCTACACTGATTTAATTTTCTGTGTATGTGAGAGAGTAAGAGAGAGAGAGAGAGAGAGAGTGTGTGTGTGTGTGTGTGTGTGTGTGTGTGTGTGTGTGTGTGTGTGTGTGTGTGTGTGTGTGTGTGTGTTTTCAAATTTGTCCGTACCTACAGTATGTTCTTATAATATACATACAGCATTGTGTATTTAACTCTGTGTCCTGCAGAGAAACACAGAGGAAGCAGGTGACAAACTGTAACTGTTAATCAGTAGCTGTGTTATGTTCTTCACTTTATTCTATTTATATTATAACGTGGGAGTAGGAAAGATTGATTTTGTCAGCTGGAAAAAGGGAGACTGAGTTTTTCATGCTGATAAAATACCACAACTACATCTCCTTTTTTATTTTTTTCATAAGCATAATTTACGTCACATTTATATAATGTAAAAAGTTCTTTATTAAAGTGTGAAAAGAAATATGCCCAGGAGGTAAGGGAGGAGGAATGCTGCAGTCTCTGTACTGCAATAATTGACAGTTTACAAAAGCTATACTTCAAACAGCAATTACATGTAAACGACTGTAAACCAAGATAAGTCTGTCAAGCCTTTGATTTGGGAGACACTTTTAAACAACATTTACACTGTAGGCAAAGGTGGTCAAAATGTTGTTGACTTGCTCATATGTGACTCAGATCTGATTTTTTCTTTTTTTACATCAGATGCAAGATTTGGAGGACAGCCGACGTGCCAACAAGACGAACGGGACAAGAGGTAGCCATCAAGCAAATGTGTTAGCTTAGTTTAAAACCTTAAAGTGTTTTGGGGGACACTTTTACAAGCAAAACTTGAGGGGTCGCTGCATGTGACGTCTTATCCGGTTTTTTTTTTAACATGAGGGTAAGCTCAGGAGTGTTGGTATTTCCCATGGGAATCACATTGATGCCAGATTTAAAAGGTCATTTGAACAGAAAACCAAAAAATGAAATACTTAATTATCTAAATAAAATATTAAGTGTGGACAGTATAAACATGGATGTTGTCTCAGAAACATCACCCTTTTATTTCTGAACCAGACTCCTAAAGTTCATTGATGGTGGTCACCATTTAAAAAACATACTGTCTCTGACTAACTTTTGGTCAACAGGCAAAGAGCTGGAGCTGAGGCGGGCTTTAAGCCTCCTGACAAACAGCTATAACAAGCCTGCCTGTCAGAAAGATGAGTCACGCCCCTTTGTTATGAATAACTCTTACTCTTCATAAAATCCACAGGGGTTCCTCAAGGGTCAGTGCTTGGTCCCCTTCTCTTCTCCAAATACACACTCACTTGGTGCAATAATCCGCTCTCATCTGCTGCATCAGACCTTACTGTACCTGTTAGAGCATACTACACAGCTGACTAGTGCAACTCCCTACTTGCCGGTCTTCCTACATGCACTATCAAACCATTCAGGTAAAGAGATGTTCCTCTGGATTAGACCACAATTAGATATTCTCTGAATTAGATCCTCTACTGTCTAGTTCAAAGCAGCGAAAAAATGGAACATTATCAAGTGTTAATCGCCCCTCTGTTTAAAGGGAGTGGTTTCATCCTGTCTTTTATTTCCATCTCTTCTGGTCTCTGATTTCGAGCTTCCCCTCTCCTATTTGGTTTTCATCTTACCTTTAATCCTTTAACTGCTTCTCCCTTTCAACTCCTTCCCTACTCATGCCTCGCTTTCATCCCTGTTATTCCGCCTTTGTGCCTTTTCTCTGTCCCCCCCCTCCCCCATCCCCCCCCCATTGATCGCACTGCCCTCTTGACCCTTCTCTCTCATTCATAATTGAACAGCATTAACTGCCGCTCAGGCCAAGCAGTCATTTAATTAGCTGACCAGCCAGCAGAGACTCTGCTTTCTGTGCTCCAAAACATTCTCCTGCACTGTGTTCAAAATACTGAGAATTTGTGTCTTGATTTTTAGAGTGGTGTTCAGTGTTAAACTAATACGTTGCACACTTGTGAAATGTATCTTCCCCTCTCAGGAGGAGGGTTTACTTTTGCTGGATTGGTCAGACAATGTATATTTAGTGTTTGTGCTTTAAGATCCAGTGTATTGTGAGTAATATCAATTTTCTTTTTTGTCCTTTTTATATTCTTAAAATTTTTTCACGTGTTCTCTTTTGTCTTTGTACAAATCTTTACTTTTCCTAATATTTCCGCTCCTCCCCTGTTATGCACGTTTTCACCTCCTATGTTCACACTGATCTCAAAGTGTGAAAATATTTGAAGCCTACAATAACCACTTTCTCAGTTCACTGAAAATGTGACAGAAAAACATGTTTCTAAAGATTTATCTGGTTTTGGTACATTGTTCCACGACAGCACAGACCTGACTGAAGTTAACGCAAAATCTGACACATCCTCTTCCCTTTATCACAATAGTTCATATTTTCATGGCTGCCTTGTTCCTCTGACATTATGCTCAGGGTGGGAAGCTCAAATGTTATCATGTTGTACTGTTTTATTCCAGGTTGTCTGACCGCTCTTTTTTAGAAAATGTATGGTCAAACAGGCCGTTTGGAAATGTTCCCTTTGTGACATCACAAAGGGCAGTAACCCCTCCCCCAGGTGGGTGACACTCCCACAACTAGGTGTTTGTTCTGCCCTCTGAGTCTGCCTTCTCATCGTAAACAATAGAACATGGAGCGAGAAAGCCTCTTCCATAGGGGCGTGGTCATACACAGCTAACCTGCATTTAAAGGTACAGACACAGAAACAGCTTGTTCTGAGCAGGGCTGAAATAGAGGGGTTTATAGGCATGATCAAATACAGGATCAGAGTGGATTTAGAACAAGAAACTTCAGAGACATATTTTGGGGAGCTCTGAGACTTATTTAGACTTTTTGAAAAGGAGGATCATATGTGACCTCGAAGACTTTAAAAATGGTGCGTTTGAAATGTATTACTCAACTACAGTTCTGAGGTCAGATATTGTCAGAAACGTATTTTATGCCTGCTTGGTGAGATGTTTCTACCCTCTGTGCCAATCAAAATGATCTCACATTTATTTCTCCTCATTATCGCTCTGGCTGATGAGACGAGACTCAAGATTTCCATTGAATTCCTCACCTGTGCAATCTCATGTCTTCTGCAGGAGCTTTGGTTGCACAGTGTTCAAGGTTTTATTGAGCTGGTCCACTGGAATGCTAAATGCAGTTACTTATATTGTAGCAATGTCTGCAGATGGATGTTGTGCTGCAGGATACTCCAACCCCATATACTGCTGTGCACAACATAGAAAAATACTTTTTGCCGATTTTTAAAAGGACTCTGGGCACACTAGCAAGATTTCAGTGTTCAGAATGTGATGTTCTATTCACAGATCACATTACTACACTGCACAAGCTTAGAATTATACATTTGACTCCAGCTTTGTTGCTATACCGCTTTCTGTGAATTGTTCAATCCTACAGTATGTGCAAGTAGTCATAGTTTTCACATGAAGTCACCTGTAGGTCAACTGCACCCCAAAATTGTGAATTTATAGCTATTAAAGGCTTTATATGTGATTTTTTGATCCAGCAGATGTCGCCCTTGAGCACCAGCATGAAACCAAAACAACTCGCGCTGCATTGTTGTGTTAGCATGCTAATGCTAGCAATCTTTATTATGCTCGTATCTTCACTCTGCATGAAAATTTACCTGAAATGAGCGTGATCTAGAAACACAGTTAAGGAGTGAGTACAGTATGTTATTCTTCTTTTCTCTAGTCCCTCAATTAAACAACTTTTATATGTGAGGGGAGGAGTCAGCCGGCCGACGATGTAAACAAACTGAAGATAGGACTCTGAAAACTCTGAAAACATCACAGACAGTGGGACTCGGGTGTTACACCCATTGTAGACAGTCATTACTCACAAAGTTATTTTCAGAGGATATACTTTATTTATATTACAGTTAAGTGTGAAAAATCACATATTAAGCCTCTAAGATGCTCCGCTGTCCCTTGAGGGAACAAAATAAAAGACTTCTCCTAATCCTCCAAAATAATATTGTGTTATCTTGAATAAATTATTACTGCCCTTTAACTGACTTATGAATTATTGCACCAGAACACTGACTAAACGTGATCCGTATACTATCATTAGGTAACCTTAACTAGCTACTGTTAGCTAGTTAGCACTCACCTAAGCTTTGATGATACTTTTATTGCCCTTCAAACAGCAGCCACTTGAAATATACATGAAGCTTCCTCCTGGCCATGGGGGAGGGGAAGGATCCTCCACTAAATATAAATAAACATTTCCAAAGTTCTGGTAAGGACTTGGTAGTTTTATTTTGTTTTATGATTTGGAAATTATGTCCTGAGTGCTGTATAAGGGTTGCAAGTGGCAAAAATATTCTGTTAATCTTAAGGCCGTGCTGCAGTTCGAGTGTTGGTGGCCCCCACATTCTTACGCTCTTTTTGTCCTTAGTAGAAGGACAGTAACATGACTAAAAGCTAGGGATAATTGACAATTTCCACATCAGTGCTTACTGCATTCTGTCAGCGCCACGTTTAGCTCAGTCGGACGGCGTGCATGTCGCTTTGTCTGTCTGAGGATGATTTGTTCGGTACCTGTTTAGGTTATGTTGATAAAGTGATCGAACATACGATTGTGAGTCTGTATATTGTGTTTTTTTTTAAGTTTCCTTTTTTTAAAAGGTGATAACAATGACAACTACATGCAGGTTCCTCGCCTTTGAAAAGATGACAACTCCAGATGAGTTCAGATGTAGAAGTGTTGGATCGGACAACAGCTTGAATGTGTCAGATGGAGACAGATATAGAGAAAGAGAATCAATCCTTCAAGCCGATGATCAAGCATGAACTTCCTGTAAGTATTCTGAAGCCACTGAGTTAGTCCCAGCTGCTAATCTAAAGCTTGTTCTGACTATTGCCAGCTGATCACAAGAGAAGACATTTCCATGGTATGATCAGTAGAATAAAAGAAGTAACCAGTTTGACAGTTTTGGTGAATGGTTTAAATTTTCTACCATCTTGCAGTGTCTAGACTTCTATTTAGATATTTATGACAAACTATGAAGGCCTGGAGAATAAGTTTTTTTCCAATCCAAATTTGTGTCAGTCTTAATTCGTCTTTTGGCATTCATCATACCAGCTTGCTTCTGTGGTGTACAAATAATGACTTCACTCATGGTCATTCTTAACCACCATCCCAACACACTGGTCCCTCAGAGTAACAAACAGTACTTTGTTGAACAAATAACACTCCTCCAAATCAACAAGTGGCGGTTTTTCAGCCACTTTACTTGCAAGAGGAAACGTGTTGAAAAGTCTCTTCTTAAATTCAAAGACAAGTCTGGGACAAGATTTCAAATCTCTCTGGTTTCCATGGATACTAAAGCAAACTCTGACCTTGTAACTATCTCAAAGATCAGCTCTTAACTAAATAAACATTGGCAATGTACTCAAGATGTGTTCATGTTCAATTATAACAGACCATAATAAACAGTATAGCCCATTCATACAGACAAAAAGGCTGCCATGGCATTTGAGTTAACACTATATCTCAAGCTTTTGCAACTTATGGCGCTGTATTAGCTCCTCAAAGGCTGCATTCAGAATTCTGACATAGGTGACTGAACCACTTTGGGTCCCACTTGACCAACTGACTCAGAAGACGTATCTATACCCACCGCATTATGAATGCAAGAAAAGCAAGACAGAGTAAATTAAGACAAGGAGTACAACTGACACCTCCAGGTCACACAGATGGATGGGAGTAAACACAAGCAGACTTATAAAGTCACTAGAGTGACAGGGTTTCAATCAGAGAACTGTATCTGTTTGATTTGAGGTAATAAACCCAGACAGATGTCAGGAGGATCTGCTCCTCTTGCCCCAAACTGATCACTAAAACTTCAAAGGTTGTCACTCCCCATTCTGGTGTGTCAGCAGCTGTAATGTTAAATTATTCTGATTTGTTTAGTGTTTTGTTTTCTCAAACTTAAACTATGTTTTTATTTTAAATTAATAAGAAATATAAGCAACAAACTGTTAGGAGTTTAGAGCATAGACAGTATAAAGATTGGACAGCGTGATACCTCACCTCAAGAGGAGTCAAAAGATTTAGAGCGCCCCCTGCTGACTGGCTGCAGTATATGTCATAAACTCCGCCTCCTCTATGTTAATAGATGGGACAAACTTTAAAACCAAAATGACACAGCCCTGAGCACCACAGGGCTGTGTCCTCAGCCCCCTGCTCTTCACCCTGTACACACATGACTGTGTGGCCACAAGCAGCTCCAACATCATTGTGAAATTTGCAGATGACACAGTGGTTGTTGGTCGCATCAGCAACAATGATGAGCAGGCGTATACAGGGGAGGTTGGAAACCTGACACAGTGGTGCCAGGACAACAACCTGCTCCTGAACGTCAGCAAAACCAAGGAGCTGATTGTGGACTTCAGGAGAGGACAGCAGAGGGATTACACCCACTGAGAATTGATGGGACGCTGGTGGACAGGGTGTGCAGCTTCAAGTACCTGGGGGTGCACATCTCTGAGGATTTAACATGGACAACCCACATAGACAGTCAGGTGAAGAGGGCGAGGCAGCGGCTTTATCACCTCAGACAGCTGAGGAAATTCAAAGTCTCTGTGAAGGTCCTGAAGACTTTTTATTCCGGAGCGGTGGAGAGTGTGCTGACTGGAAACATCACCCAGTGGTACGGGAACAGCACTGTACGTGACCGAAGAGCCCTGCAGAGGGTGCTGAAGTCAGCAGAGCGTACCATGGGTACAACACTCCCCACCCTCCAGGACATCTTCACAAGGAGGAGCACAGCCAGGGCAAAGAGGATCATGAGTGATCCCCACCACCCAGGTAACAGACTGTTTATGTGGCACCCTCTGGCAGGCGCCTTCGACACAAGGCAAACACAGAAAGACTCAGGAAGAGCTTCTTTCCTCAGGCTGTCCAGACTGTTATCTCCACTCTCCTCAGTTAAAAGCAAAACAGAACTGTGACTACATGATGTACACACACACCACACATTCCAATCTGCACATTGCACTTTGACACCCTGGACACTTTACACTGTTTACATTATTCTATATTTAATATTTTGTACATTCAAATAATTATTTTTTATTTTTTACATTATATTCTATTTTACTGTATATATGTGTATTAGTAATTTGAGTGTTTATTGCATGGCCTTGCAGAACAGTCCTTACATTTCACCGCACATCTGTATGAGCATGTGACAAATAAAAATCTTGAATCTTGAATCTTGAATCTTGATCTGAAAGAAAAGCATGTAATTCAATGATTGACAGCTCTTTTGACGAATGCAGCTCTTGTGCATCAGATTAACAGAGTACAGCAGAAATGACGATAGGAAACATAACAAATACTGACACAAAAGTCATTGAAATTCCATAACCATACGTGTTTGCTTCAAACCGACACAGGACTTTGTTGTTCACCGGACTGTTGTGACCTCAGGATGTTTTATAAGTTAAATGTGTGGTGACATTAATACTGTGACTCTTCCAGCCAATCTCTTCTATGCAGACTCTAGTTCCAGATTGCTATATCTCAGCGCCACTGTGGTTTTTTTGTCTTCATCTTCATTGCCCCTGAAGATTTGGAGAAAAATTGTCTAATTTCAATAAAAGTCAACATCACTGCAAAAAATTACATTTCACAAACGGCAATGCTAATAGCCGTTGAATCTCCAGAGATCATGAAAAGTCTGACTGTTTCAATGCGACTCTTTATTCACTATGCAGCGATCATTTTCTTGTTGTCTTGGTCCACATCTGTCCTGGAGGTTGCCGGCATGAAGGAGGTTCTGCAAGGTTTTTTCTCTCTGATGAGTTTGTAGCTCTGTGAAGAATATATTGAATTTGAATTTATTTGTTTAATAGGGATATTCAATTTAACATAGTTCCAATACAAAGCATGAAACTGATGTGCCGCATAAAGAGTATATAGCTATTGCTAATTTCCAACTCGTGTCCCTAGTTGGGCCTTTGGGTAAACAAACTGAGTAAAAATGTACAACATTCAATCACATAATACGACGAGATGAGGATATATTAAAATACATGTACAACAACATGGCAATACAAATGCTATAAACCAGTTTAAATCACAGATTTAAGATCCAATTGGGTACAGCCATCCAAGTGGATTCGTGGATATAAAAAAATAATGTTTTGGTTTGGACTTAAAGAGATGCGTATGCTCTATTCACTTGTGAACTGCAGCTTATTATTTACGTTTCAAGTTTGATAAATTATCGTTTTGACTCCTGCAAAGTTCATCGGCAGGGTATTTTTGTTTGTTTTCTTTTTCTGTTTCTCTGCTGCATCTTGGTGACCTCAGGTCATAAGCATTGACTGATTATAAGACATTATTTCGGGGAGTGTCTATCATGCCATCTGGCTGACGGCTGTCCTATAGTTTTAGTGCAACTCATGAATATGGAGGGTGGAAGGAAAGACTAGGTCTATCCCTTCATGGACATCGGTATAAATGTATTATCTTGGGGTTGTTTGGGGGTGTGTGCATGCTGGGTGGATGTGTGTGTGTGTGTGTGTGTGTGTGTGTGTGTGTGTGTGTGTGTGTGTGTGTGTGTGTGTGTGTGTGTGTGTGTGTGTGTGTGTGTGTGTGTAAAGAGGGGTGTGCTGTTTGGGGTTTGTTTTTTTTTTGCTCTGTGCTGGCACAATCAAGTCTTTCTTCTTTTTCTTTTTCTATATCATCCATGCCATGTATGAAAGGATGGATGGACAAATGAATTATGATTATTTGACTTGTTTGTAAGTATGTCCACAATTCTAAATGATAAAATTACACTAACCTCGTGGAATGTGAGGGGCCTTGGAAATGACATAAAATGCGGGAAGGTTTTCTCTCATTTGAAATCACTAAATGCAGATATTTTGTTCCTACAAGAGACTCACACTATTAAAGACACTGAATATAAACAAAAACTGAACTGGATCTCTCAGGTGTACCACGCTCCTTTTACATCTAGGGCAAGGGGAGTAGCAATCCTTTTTCGTAATAATGTCCCCTTTCTACTTAAATCCAGAATTTCAGATCCAAATGGGAGATTTATTCTTATTTCTGGATATATTCATTCATTCCCAATTACTTTGTTAAACATATATGGCCCAAATTCTGACGATCCAACATTTTTTCGTAAGGTTTTCGAATTACTTCCAGAGGATGGGTCCTCCAATATTATCATTGGTGGAGATTTAAATTGCTATTTAGATCCATCTTTAGACAGATTATCTCCTAAATCCCCTCCAACTATTAACTCTGTTCAGACATTAAACAATTTGATAAAATCAAGAAATATGGTAGATATCTGGAGAATACAACACCCCAATAAAAAGGAATATTCATTTTACTCACATGTGCATCAGTCTTACACTAGAATCGATGATTTTATTATTTCTTTTGAGACCTTTCGAAAAAAGGAAAAATGTAAAAGAATGAAAGAAATAGAACAAGAAATTACCCAACTTGAACAAATATATAGAACTTCCCTGTCACAGTCTGACTTACTGAAAAGCGGGAAAGATCCCATTGATCCTGCCAATTACCGAACCATCTCTCTTCTAAATTCAGATCACAAAATCTTAACAAAAGTATTAGCCACCATATTAAATACATTTATAGCAACAATTATTCATCCAGACCAAGTGGGCTTCATCCCAGGCAGGCTTTCTTTTTTTAATGTGCGTGAATTGAATATTTTGTATTCTGACTTAGGTAAAGATACTAAAGCTGCTGTCATAACACTGGATGCCCAGAAAGCGTTTGACTCTATCGAATGGTCTTACTTATTTGAAACCTTGAAAAGGTTCGGACTTGGAACTATTTTTGTGGACTTGATTAAAATGATATATCATTCCCCTAAATCCTCAGTTTTAACAAATAATACATTATCAGAGTCTTTTAGTCTACACCGGGGTGTGAGACAGGGAGATTGTCTGTCCCCCTTATTATTTAATATTGCTTTAGAGCCTTTGGCAATTGGGATAAGAAATCATCCACATATAAAGGGAATTTCAGCTGGTACATCTGAATGTCTTGTTACACTTTACGCAGATGATTTACTTGTTACCTTAATAAATCCTGAAGTGGGTACCCCTTATCTTTTAAAATATGTAGAACTATTCAGTAAGATCTCAGGCTACACAATAAATTGGGACAAAAGTTAACTTATGCTTATTGGAGAGAATACAATACTACATGATTGTCCTTTCAAGATTGCTCATGATCACATCACATATTTGGGCATTAAGATATCAAAAAACCCTAAGCGTTTGTTCAAATTAAATCTGTTAGCAGGTCTTGATAGGCTAAAACGCAGCATAGAATACTGGAGGACCTTACCTCTATCTATGATTGGCAGAGTTAATGCCATTAAGATGGTATCCTTACCAAAATTCTCATATCTTTTTCAAAATCTGCCTATTTGGATCTCAGCTGACTTTTTCAAGAAGATAGAGACAACCGTTTTAGACTTTGTTTGGGGTTATAAAAAACACAGACTTTCAAAAAAACATTTATTCAGGTCAACCCAGGATGGGGGTTTGGGTCTTCCGGTATTTAAAGATTACTATTGGGCTGCCAATGCTAGGGCAATGGCATTCTGGCAATGGGGTTCTCCAGACCATGAATCACTAAACTCTGCCCCCCTCTGGTTAAGATTAGAACTTTCATCTCTGATACAACCATATGCGTCACTATCCTCCTTACTCTATACCAACCTTTCATCTAAGACTAAACCAGTTAGTCATAGTCTTGTTGTCAGAAACTCCTTGAAAATACTTAGCCAAATTAAAAAAAGTTGAATGCTTGGGAAAGAGAAATCAATGCTGCATTGCCTGATAAACTATGGAAAACTGCACTATCCCGTATTCATAGTTTTTCAATTAATAGTAGACACAGCTTAATTCAGTTTAAAGTCATTCACCGTTTTCATTATTCTAAAGTCATGCTTCATAAGATTTACCCCTCTGTGTCTCCAATATGTGATAAATGTAACTCAAAAGATGGTACTTTACTGCATTTATTTTTGGGATTGTCCATTAATCTATCAGTTCTGGTCTAGAATTGTTTTGTTTTTTTCTGGGGTTTATCACAGGTCTCTCTCTCTCCTGACAGAAACTTGGCACTCTTTGGAGCTTCAGAGGACTCTGTATTGCTCCCTTCATATATCCAAACTGCTCTTTTGATGGGCATGGTAGTAGGAAGAAACATGATTTTGAAAGACTGGAAGACACCAACTCCACCATGCCTCAGAAACTGGTTGCATGAACTGGTCTCAGTTATACACATGGAGAAATTGCGAGCTAATGATTCAAAATGTAAACATAAATGGGAAGAATCTTGTTTTTTTTTTTCTTGTTTTATTTATGGACATCTCTATTGCGTTGTGGGTTTTCACTCCTGTTTGTATTGTGATGTCATAAAAATGTTAATAAAAATAATATGTAAAAAAAAAAAAAAAAAAGTGGGTACAGCTCTGGTTTGCTTTCAGCCAGCATTTCCCCTTTTTTGTAAAATATGTTAAGTCTGAGATCAATTATATTTCAGGTGGTGATGTGTTCCAGAGTTTACAACCTTTGATTGAGAAAGCTGATCGTCCAAATGTAGCTCTACGGTGTTGTATGCTACAGTTTCCATTCACAGTGCTTCTTGTTATCCTGTTTCCGTCCTGTCTTTGAACATATGTGGAGAGATGTTCAGGGGTCAGATGAGGACTAGTTTGAGAAATAAATGCTTAAAGCTCTCAAATCTAAAGTTGTGTATACCCTTACTTGCCTTATTGTTTTCTGATTCTAGCTCCAGTTTGTCCTCACACAAGTCCCAAAGATAATGGATATCTACTTCTGACGGGATCAGCCCTGATCATTTGAGAAATTCTAAGTTTTTTGAAGAGAAGTGGCACCATTTTTCTCACACTACTGCTCCATGTTTCACCTGACTGAGAGATGTTCATATATTAATGTTGCATTTTCATATAGGGATAATGTATTTATGCAAAGTATTCTTCAAAACGTCTTTAATTGGAGGAGTTTGTCTGTCCCTGCTTCACATTCATCACTAAGCAGAGGCAGTGAAGTTTGCATTCAGACCACCTACTGTGTCTTTACTGACTAGATGTTCAAGACTAGAGCTCTCACGTGGGTGAAAAGGTTGTGTTAATGTGGATATGTGCTTGAAAAGGTGTAAGTAGGTGTCGTGTGTCCTCGACACAGCAATGAAAAGAGTTTGTCCTTCATGCGAAGCAGACGGGGACTAAACTGAATCGTTCTTTCTTCAGCGCTGAATGTTTGAATAGAGAAATATCCTTCATTCTTACTTTCTGTCCTCTCCTCCACAGCATGCCGAACAAAGGCCGTCTTTCAGCCTTTAATTGAAATGTGGCGTTGTACAGAAGGACACACACACACACACACACACACAAATGTATTCCAACATGCAAAAAGCATGCAATAGAGATTCAGTTTGCACATATTCAATACAAGTAATGACACTTAGATGAACCTTGCAGATGTGACACATAGCTTCCAAACATTATTGTTTTTACATCAGTCATGTCAGGAAAACGCAACTGACTGTGTTAATTTCCACAAGCCTCATATTGAAATACATTTTAAATACTCATATTTTCATAACATGCACTTTGTCCACTCTACTCTATGAAATCCAGATCTAGATTCAGTTTATACTCTCTCTTTTCCTTCCTTTAATTTCATGTTTTTCCACCTTACTCTCTCTTCCTCCTAACCCCTCGAATACTCCCCTCACTTTCTCCTCATTATCCTCATCTGCCACACAGCAGACATCGAGCAGTGACGGAATAAGAAAAAAAAAAACAGAGTGAGGACACACTAGTGACCCTCCTCTCTCTCTCTCCTCCTCCTCCTGTTTTCCCCATCTTCCTTCTGTTTGTCTTTTTTTAAGGATTTTAAAGGGATCGCTTATTCTGCCCCTTTAGTTTCAATGTGGCATTCCACTGATGCTAACAAGCCTTTTTTAGGGGAAGTGAAACTTCTTTCTCTTCAATATGTGACAAGTGTCTGGTGAGGGAAAATAACCGAGCAAATCTTAAAATGCCAAGGTGTAGCTTTACGATGACAAGGCTAAATTGGCTATTATTTTCCCTTCCAGTCTGTGCTGTCCTGTCCTGTCTGCTCCTCTCTACCGCTCCCCCTTATCCCCCTTATTCCCTTTATTAATGAAACAGGCAGCCTGTCACACACACTCACACACCTGTACTGTATGTACATGTATGTGTTACTGTTTGTAGACACAAACTTTACATCTTAATCAGAGTGAGTCTACAGGCAGCCACCAGAGAAGGACAAATCAAATGCAGCTTTACAATGGTGGAAAAAGGGAGTTTGAAATCTGTAAAATACTTTAATCTGTGAATGTTTTATAAAGGGATCAGTCTGTTTGTTGGCTCGTCCATCCAGACATCTGTTTATTTCATCATGGCAGAAAAAGCTACATGTGATGTAGGCATGCAGTGTTCTGCCAACAGCTAATGTATTTTGTTGCTGCACCATTGTAGGTTTATGAGTCCACGGGTATTATACCCTTTGATCAAATAAAACACGTTATTGTAGCAGCCTCACACTGATTGGCTCGTTTGGTGGTAGAGCAATCACAGGTGGATCAAGTTGACATATTTGTTTAGTGATTGGCCCAGAGGGGAGACGGCATCATGTGCTTGTCAGAGGGTGATGTTTTATGTTTTCTCTGACTTTGTGTGTGTGTGTGTGTGTGTGTGTGTGTGTTTGTGTGTGTGTGTGTTTGTGTGTGTGTGCGTGTGTGTGTTTGTGCGTGTGTGTTTGTGTGTGTGTGTGTGTGTGTGTGTGTGTGTTTGTGCGTGTGTGTGTTTGTGTGTGTGTGTGTGTGTGTGTGTGTGTGTTTGTGCGTGTGTGTGTTTGTGTGTGTGTGTGTGTGTTTGTGCGTGTGTGTGTGTGTTTGTGTGTGTGTGCGTGTGTGTGTTTGTGCGTGTGTGTGTTTGTGTGTGTGTGTGTGTGTTTGTGCGTGTGTGTGTGTGTTTGTGTGTGTGTGCGTGTGTGTGTGTTTGTGCGTGTGTGTGTTTGTGTGTGTGTGCGTGTGTGCGTGTGTGTGTTTGTGCGTGTGTGCGTGTGCGTGTGTGTGTTTGTGCGTGTGTGTGTTTGTGTGTTTGTGCGTGTGTGCGTGTGCGTGTGTGTGTTTGTGCGTGTTTGTGTGTGTGTGTGTGTGTGTGCGTGTGCGTGTGTGTGTTTGTGCGTGTGTGTGTTTGTGCGTGTTTGTGCGTGTGTGTGTTTGTGTGTGTGTGTGTGTGTGTGTGTGTTTGTGCCTGTGCGTGTGTGTGTTTGTGCGTGTGTGTGTGTGTTTGTGTGTGTGTGTGCGCGTGTGTGTGTGTGTTTGTGCCTGTGCGTGTGTGTGTTTGTGTGTGTGCGTGTGTGTGTGTGTGTGTGTGCGTGTGTGTGTGTGTGTTTGTGCCTGTGCGTGTGTGTGTTTGTGTGTGTGCGTGTGTGTGTGTGTGTGTTTGTGCCTGTGCGTGTGTGTGTTTGTGTGTGTGCGTGTGTGTGTGTTTGTGCCTGTGCGTGTGTGTGTTTGTGCGTGTGTGTTTGTGTGTGTGTGTGTTTGTGTGTGTGTGTGTGTGTGTGTGTGTGTGTGGGATACAACTTAATTAAACCTAGAGAGAAAAAAGGAAAATATACTGACAAAGAGGAGACAAAGAAAATTCTCAAACACACACACACACACACACACACACACACACAAACACACACACGCACAGGCACAAACACACACACGCACACGCATACACACAAACACACACACACACACACACACACACAAACACACACACGTAAGTGTTGGTTGTATTGAAGCATATTGCATTAACATGAGAAACTTTTTTCCTTTTGTCTGAATTAATGTGATAATTATCTCAGAACTTTAAGTCACAAGGTGTTTGCGTTTCTTAGAACAACATCAACACATGTTGTGCTCCGTGGGTAATCCAGTGTTTTCAGCAATTGCCTCATTGTCTCTTGAGTCACCACGTGGCCTGGATGTATTTCCGGGAATGTTTGCTACTTTAAGTGGTCTTAATGAGAACTTCTGTTGGCACTTACTTTTGACAAGTCCTACGTTCAACCCAAGTTTAATAAAACTCAAACTAGCCCTTTAACAAACATATTGCTCAGGAGCCAAATAGGACAAGCAACCTGTAACGGCAGTGTTAATTGTGATGTGGTCTGATAAGAGATTCAGTTCTGTCTCTGAACTCAGTCTTACTCCAGTTCTTATAAAGACAAATGTAATTTGACAGCTTGTTGCAGTGAAAGTGAGGTCAACAGATCACCTAGGACATGAGTGTGGCCCAGCTTCAGGCTCCAGAACAGCTTTAGTGCTAGTTGTTAAAAATAAGTGTTTTACTACATTTCATAACCACCTCCAGCCTCTTCTCTCCAAAATCTCCTAAAGCTGTTTCTAAGGCAGAGATATGGATAAAGCAATTTGTTTATATTCATATTGAGTAAGTCCTGTTCTGTATTGACAACAATCCACATTCTTCAAATAAGGCAGTTAGATCAGAGGCCTCTGCACTTCATGAAATGACAACCCACAATCTCGTCTATCATCAGTTTTACATGTGCAGGGCTCGCTAAAAATACATTAGCAAAGTCAGGTTAGATATTAAAATGCAGCTTTGAATGAGTATTTACAAGAGACTAACATTGCAAGCAGATGAAGTTTGACAAAAGTAACCCGGGTGGTGAGATGGATATGTTTTTTTGTTTTTTTAGGCACATGCGCTTCACATACTCACCACTGCACTATTATCTTATTTAGTCTTGTACATATTAGTCTTTGCTTATTTTGTGTTTCTTGTGATATTTAATGTTATACCTTTGTACAAAGAGAGCACAATTTGCCAAAGTAAAAATTCCTTGTGTGTGTAAGCACACCTGGCCAATGAAGCTGATTATGTTTCTGATATTTCACGCACCCATTTTATAAATTGCCTGCTTGTTTTAGTCGCTTACAGTAGTGTCTTTAATGAAATGAGTGCGCATTTTAGTAATTTGCACATGTTTTTTATTCGTATTGAACGTGATAGGTTGATTCTCAGTTTCATGATGATACAGAATAAAGTAGCTATGCACGGATGACAGAACAACTTTTCATCTTGGTGACATTGACCAAATTATCTGACTCAACAGCTCTGTTTTGAATCAAAAATGTAATGCTAGGGGTGGAATGAAAAGTGTGTGTGTGTGTTAAAAATGAAACATAACCTCTTGGTGTACAAGAGGGTCACCCTACATGCCATCAGTTCAGAGATACAGGGCACGCTTTAGGAAGAGCTTTGTTCCCTCAGCTGTTGAATCTCTAAATAAGCTTCCATGCTGGCTTGTCTTTTTTCATTGTGTTTTTTTCTGTTTGTTTATATGTTTTCTTCATGTACCATGCTATCATATATGTATAACTGTGTACCAACTTTGCAAAGCTGTGACAACAAATTTCCCCCTGGGAGACAATAAAGTATTGTATTGTAAAGTGTCGGGCCACTGTCTAAGCTGTTTGTTGAGTTTTAGAAGAATCTATATGATTTATAATTCTCATGTTTATTCTGGAGTGTCCTTAAATTGGTCACAGTTGGTTGGAGGAAAATATGCAGCAAGTATTTGTGCCCGAAGAGAAGACAACCTTTAACCCTTGACGATTTGATATTTGGCCTCAGCATTGCTGCAAAAGTCCCAAAAAACAAACAGAGTGGTGACAGCAAACCCAGAGAGGGGAGGAGGAGAAGCAGGGACAAGGTTTTTACAGACCGGTATCAAACCAGTCAATAAGTTTAGTGTTCAGTTCAACAAATGTGTGTTTATGTAACTGGTGGATTTCTGCGTTGTGTTTTGTGGTCAAATGATGCTGTGACACCGGGATTTTTACTCGTCTCGTTTTTAATTCTGGCAAAAAGGGGGAAACACAGACAAAACTCGGTTTCAGTCCCAGTCCGCTCCAGATCCTCTCCCACAGGGAATTGTACAAAAGGGCAGAGGGGAGGCGGCAAAACGAATATGTAATAATAACCACAGAAGAAGAAAACAAAGGAAGAAGGGGCTGTGGGCTACAAAATAAGACATAACAGACAATTGCCAGGTATTTTTTGTGTAATTATTAAAACAAACAGTGAAATATGCACCAACATTTTTGACCCTGTTACATTCATTCAATGAGGATACTCATAAAGTACGCTTCTCTTTGTCTGTGATGTTCTCTTCTTCAGTTTCATGTTCACCATGCAGACAAGACAAAAAAAAGAAAAACTGGAGTCACTGAGAACATTCATTGTGCTGCGACCAGTCGGTCCGTCGCTTGACTGACTGTCAAATGTCTTCATAATCAGATTGCTGGTTATGACTCTATCCTCTCGTCTGTCTACATGTACAGTTACTAAAGTATTAGATGAATTTCCCAGGGAGGAAGAAGAGGCTCAGCTTCGTTTCCAGCATCACAAATCATTCTTAATTATTATCCTGCGGATACACAACAAAGACAAAATATTGTAATGAGGCTCTCCGCTACTTTCCTCTACACATTGCAACCGAGGTGAAAACTCATTTTTCAGCCTTGCATTTGCATAAATTCTCCTCTTTTTTAAGTTGGTGCTGCCAAAAGTGATGAAGTGCATGCAGCAAGGAGAACCAGAGAAGAGGGAGGAGGGGGTGGGGGGCACGGGGGAAGAAAAGGAAAGGGGGAACGAGGTTATAGGTAGCAGAAATAAAAATTAATGTATTAGTTTAAAATCATCAAGAATGCAGACGATCTGCATTTACAAAAATAGTACATGTGGCTGGACTGAAGGAGGGAGCAGGGAGACAAAAAGCAGACGAGAAGGACCAAGAAATATTGATGCAGACAGAACATCAGGTCTGATTTTAGTGATATAATGAAGAGAGAGGGGAGAGTCAAAGGGAGAGGCGGAGATAATGTGAGTGGGACAGATAACCAACAGAGAAAGCTGCAGGCAGGAGGCTGTAATGGACTTTTGAGTGGAGAGAACGAGGGATAGATTTACGAGGAGAGAGGGATAAGTGCGGGGAAATACAGGGATAGCATGCTAGAGTGTTAAGTGGAAGGGTAAATTGTGGCCCTGCCTGTGTGCTGTTTTTACAAAGCCCGTCATAAAAACGGTGTTTAAATTAAATACATGGCTGCAGGAGGACACACGCACACACACACACACACAGACACACACATATATTTGCGCTTTGCATTCACTCCAGATACATGCTATAATCCCTGATAACTATGAGTGTCTGCACTATAATGGACACAAATTCATACCTAATAAATTAAAGGCTGTGAGCAGAGGTGTGCACAGTTAATCAAAAATGTGACTGTGCTGAATGTTCATCTGTTAAATAAAGACATTCACTTTGATAGCAGCTAATCATATAATTCCATTAAATAATTACCTGAAGATATTGTTTTCGTTAACGTTTACGTCAACCGGTATAAAATACAAAAACATCTTCTTTTTGCAATGTCAGTATTTTTTTGTTCTTGTTCTTTGACCATGATCAGTCCATGATGACTTCTGGCGCACTCAAGCTTGCCAAGTTGTCCCGTACCGTGCTTAAGCAGAAATCCCCCCGCTAGCTGGCCTGCACTCACACTGCTCCAGGACAAACTGGGCCTGAGCATGGTTACCACTTGTATATAATGTGGTAATACAACACATGCATCAAGAAGCGTGCTTAAATTTACAAGACAGGCTAAAGAAAAGGGACGCACATCGGAGAACAACACAGAGAATATGACAGCTGATTGACTGACCATGTGGCTTATTTTGAGTCAGATACAGCTGTAACCCCAAGATTTCACGATAATAGAGGCAGAGATCAATTATACTTTGAGTCCAAGTTGTTCACCGTGCTTGTGCTCGTGCATGAACTGTGCCGTGTTTGAGCACTGATCGGAGCATTCAGATCTTGCTTGGGCATGGTACACGTTGCCTAGAGTGAGAGTGCCCTTAAACTCACAGGGAGGGGGTTGGTGCCTTGCTCAAGGGCACCTCAGCAGTGCTCAGGAATTGATCTGGCTCCTCTCCAGCTTCTAGACCAATTTCCAGAATTGGTCCGCACCAAGACTTGAACTGGCGATTCTCAGCTTCCCAACCCAAGCCCTTACAGACTGAGCTACTACGCCACATATTACTGAATATGCTAATGCTATAAGAAATATTTACAAGTGTTCATTACAGTTTGCATTCTAATATCAGCTCATTACAGACGAGTGGAGGCAACAGATGTTTTTTTTTTTTTTAATTCCTCTATTATTTCCCCTTATGTAAGGGTACAACATGCACACTGATGAAATATGACTTAATGTTAGATACACTATGTGGTTGTTATAAAAGCAAGAAATCAAAAGTCATTCAAATTTGTTTAGTTACACTTCAACACACAGTCGACATCCCAGTCTTCCAGAAACTTAAAATGAGCATCAACAGAAAAACAAAAGCATCCATCTTTGATAAGAGGATTAATAACACTATAAATAAACATTGGCACTTTATTATCAGATTTTGCAGCTTTTGCAGCACTTCTGCCGAATCTGAGAAGATCTGAGTGTGAAGGACGAGTACTTTAAAAATCGTTGTTTCTGCATGTTTACTAACATTTCATACAGACTCACAGACACACAATGAAAAAAAAGAACACACCTTACTGCAAAAAAAAAAACAACCAGAACCCCCCCACACACACACACACACACACACACACACACACACACACACACACACACACACACACACACACACACACACACACACAGAGTGCTTGGCCTTGTCTGGCGCAGTCATGGCTGCCTGTGGACTAACAGAGATATATGAGAGAAGCGGGCTGTGTGGAGAACAACATTTATCTACAACCCTCTTCCCTTTAGTATGCAAGGACACCAACCAGCAGAACCACAGGGTGTAGCTCGCTTTATGTCTTTGTCTTCCTCACCATCAGCTCAGCCCCGTGTGTGTGTGTGTGTGTGTGTGTGTGTGTGTGTGTGTGTGTGTGTGTGTGTGTGTGTGTGTGTGTTGTTAGGAAAACAGCAAGTAAAGCAAACTGAAATTTGTGTCTTCCCTGTTTCTGTCTCTAAACTTAGACAATGAACGGACCATGTTGCACTTCCTCCCACACCATCGACCCGTCATCATTGTAAGTGTAATTATTGTTTCGGTTGAAACAGCTTCAGGTCCTCCACAGACCCCCGGCTGCAAGGCCATCACTCACTGAGTGCTGCAGACAATAACACGAGTCCTTGAAGTCGCATGAGTTAATGCAAGATTGAAACAATGCCTTCTGGATGATTTCACTGCTATGTTTGTAACATGAATGAATCAGACCAGTGGTTCTTATAAGAGCTGGCCTTTTCTTTATTTTTAAGACCCCAGATCAATGCTGGGGGGATTGCAAAAATATTTACCTACAATAGTTTTATTTAAATGCTAACTGCAATATCCACATTCAAAAACGTCCCTTTCTTTCCCTAAAACAATATAGTAGTTATAGTTTATAAAGCAATGAAAAACATAATGCACAGTGCAAAAGCTGTGATTTATTATTATTATTATTATCTGAAAACTACAATAATCATTGAAGTCCTTAACATTAACGCACATTGCTGGGGGTGGGGCCGGGGGGTTACATTAGGTTATTTATTAATAATTGTTAGGTCTGTATACCATGAACTAAAATAAAGATGAACTACAACATCTGTCCCAGAAAGACAGGATTATGCTCGTATCAAGCACAGTGCTACACCAAGGCTAGTTGCCGCGATAGCCCCATCACAAATCTGTCAAGCCCCGGCTAAGCCCCCTTACATATGTATGCTTTTATTTGGAAAAAAATACCTAATAATAACTTCTTAATAACTTAAAAAAGTAACTATGAATTCATTTAAATCGACTATTCATAGCACCCAGACAAATGGTCACAAACCAAATTGGCCCTCGAGGACAATAAAGATTTTCCAAATCAAAAATCCCCCTCAGCACCATGAGAAAAAATAATCCTGGCGCCGTCTGTGGCTCATATACATGCCGTGAAAGAGATTTGCATGCTGTCCTAAGAAGCATAAATGTAGAGATTTAGTTAATCTTGTTTATTGATATCCTAACTTTGTACAGTTAAATGTTTTTTCTCTGGTGAACATTTATAGTTTCATAGTCTTTTCCATCAAGGGTTGAAAGAAATTAAATCTGGTCTCGTTTTGACGCCTGTTCCAAATAAGGGAGGCTCATTTCATAGACTGAAGTAAATAAACGCCCGAGTTTTTTATTGAAGCTTTACGGTATATTGTCAAAAAAATCAAGGAGGGCCCCTGTGTCTGCTACTTGAGTGATCAGTGCAGGTCACTGATGTGGATCGATACATGAAGGTTTGCAGTCAAATTGAAGTGTCCCTATCTGGAGGTTTGAAAATACGGTCACCCTTTAGTGGGTTAATCATGAAATGTCAGATTTTAGTGAATCAATTAGCTTACAAATATGTTTCAACTTAGTATGAAATCATTGTAGGAACAGGAGCATTTCATTGGGTTTGTGGACTGCACTATTTCACATCGTCCAACAATATACCAGAATGTGGAAGTATCTCTCTAAGATCTTTGTGTTTGTGTTTTGTGTGTGATCCTGTTGGTGCCAAGCAGCAAAAGTCATTGTGTGGAATCATTTCAGGATTTATGACTGAAGTGCTTTCTGTTAGCTGAAGTGAAACAGAGACTCATGAAAGATCACATCTCACAGAACCCTCCATTTACCCAGCAGGAGATTGGCCCTCTGTCATACAGCGATACAACACTGTGTGCGCAGGTGTGTGCGTGTGTGTGTGTTTGTGTGTGCATTTGGCGGATTAACAAAAACACTTCCACTCCCTCATTCAGGTTCCCTACTGTTCTACTGTCACTCACATTCACATTCACACACACACTCACAAACACACACACACACACACACACACACACACACACACACACACACACACACACACACACACACACACACACAGCGGTGAGCTCTCAGTGTTTGAGTGACCCAGACATTTGGCATCTTTCGCATCAGGGTGCAATCTCTTTCTTTCCTCTCAGTCCTCTCATCAAACAGGGGCGAGGGAGAGATGGAGGGAAGAGGGGGAGGCAGAAGGTCAATGTAAAAGAGGTAAAGAGAGATGGATGGAGCTTAATAATGATCCGAAAAAAACAAAATAACAAAGACGGAGGACAAAGCAGCAAGGGTGCTGGAAGAAGGATGTAGGAATAGAGAAAAATGGGAAGGAAAAAGAATGAAAGAGAAATATGGCAGCAGGTGCAGATAAGAGAGGATCCAGAGGTAGGAGAAGTCTAGTATCTTTCTCAAAAAGAGGAAGAGGCATTCAAAGAGTATGCAAAGACGAGATACAAAAGCA
Source organism: Labrus mixtus (assembly GCF_963584025.1). Taxonomy (NCBI): domain Eukaryota; kingdom Metazoa; phylum Chordata; class Actinopteri; order Labriformes; family Labridae; genus Labrus; species Labrus mixtus. The sequence continues at coordinate 32,062,068 of NC_083615.1, forward strand.
TTAATACGGGAAAGTTTGAATTGAAGTTTTCAACATGCAGACTATTTAGGGAAATATTCAGATTTTTATTCTTGCCAAGCGGCACTGGCAACCTCCAGTGAAAAATAAAGCCAATGTAAATGTATCCTTCCAAGTTGTTAATGATTACTCTCAGCTCCAGCTCTTTGTCTGTTACTAGGTTGACCAAAACTTAGTATGAGACAACATTTTCAAAATGGCCACCACCACCGATTGGCTTCAAAATTCTGCTTCAGAAACCAATAGGTGACATCACTGAGACTATACGTCCTTGTTTATTTATTGTTTATGATTTTAGCCAATTTACATGAGAAGACTTGAAGCCATTTTGATCCTGTCTGTACAGCATGTTTCTACAGCCAATAGATGATTAGCTTAACATATAGAGCTTTCTCACTTGCACATAATTCACGAATAACTGTTGAAGTTTTCGGGGTGAGCTGCATGTGTGAAAGCAAACAGCCACATTTTTCCCTCTGACTTCAACCAGTTTTTCCTGTCAGCAACTTCAGTACAAGTACATTTTCATGTGAAGTTGAGTTGAGCTGATGTGAGAACGCAGCTGGAAAGATTCAGGAAATTCAGAGGGAGGGGTTTGCGGCATTAATATCTTGTGACTGGAATACGACTATAGACTGTATGCACATGACCGATGCATCTCCATGCACGTAATAAACTGTTCATTATGTTTTCTGTGTGCTGGTATGTTATTAACCAATAGTTTGTGGATATTGTGATTGTGTTGAACTACAGGAAGCACTGATATGAAGGCAAAAATTATCATTATAGCATCATAAAGCCGACTCTGTTGCCTCACTGCCACTTCCAGGTCAATCTTTAAACATCATGTCCTGCTTCCTGAGACCCCCCCTCCCTCCTGTTATACAGAGAAAGTCTCCCATGTCATATCAAGTCTGCATGTGTGAACCAATAACTCAGGAAGATTTCAGGGACGGATTTGAATAAATTTGAAGTTCATTTTTGTAAAACTACTTCATTTATAATCTCCAACATAAAACACCCAGAAGTGAATTCTCTGATGAAATAGTAATAGAAAATCTTCGTCTGCAGACAGTAAAGGTTGAGCGTTTCAATTCTTGTTTAAGGTGAAAGTAACAAAGACTGCATGTTGTAAACGATAAATGTCTGGATGTAATGAATGGTGTTTATATAATCATTGGACATTTGATAATGTACTGAATACTTGGCAGGCCTTAATGTACTTCTTTTAAACAAGAAACCAGAATCCTAGTCGTCCATCCTTTCCACTCGCCTGTCAACCACAAATAGAAGAGTTATTATTTTCTCTTGTTTTGTAGAGGGTTAGGGTTAAGGGTTATTTCCCACATAAACACACATGTATATGTGTATAGGTGTATAAGCACAACAGTCTCAACCTTTGGTCAGAGTTGTTCATCGCTTTCTCACGATGCAGCAAGTTTATTTTTGCACCTTAAGTGTGGGAGAGGATATTTGGACATTCATTAGAGCTGCTTCAAAGACGTTCGTTTTTAGAATCGAGCTTACTCTCCCTGTACATAAGGATGTGATTATGGCGCCTAGTGACTGTAAACAGCCCACTGCAGAGGGAATCAGTGATGAGATGATGAGGCAAGCTGAATTACTCTGAAAACTGCTGCTGAAGACACAAGACAGGAACACCTTGACCTTAGTCTGTGCTGACTGAATTCTCTTAATAACACTCCATTCACGAGTTAGAAAGAGATGCGGACGGATGGACGGATGGCCAATCCCTACGCATTTTGGTGACCTTGCAATTTGGTCCAATAGATCAGCGCAGCTTTTCAGCAATTTTGAGCAAACCTACTAGTTCCCTGTGTGCGTCATGTGTGCTTCCCCTTCTCTCCCACCTTTCCCTAACTGGTGGTTTCCACAGGATCCGTGTCCTGTGGAAGCCCATTAGAGCCTGGACTCGCAGGTTCACAAGAACACAGATGAACTATAAGATGAAGCAGGAATAAAGAGAACATTGTGCAAACCAGAGATGCAACTTCTTGATTTCTGTTAGCCATCCAATCAAGCACTATCTGATGCCATGTTGACCAATCAGCAGCTGTGTTTAAACCATTTCACTAAGCAATCAATAGTTGCTGCTGAGGCTCAGTGGTCGGTCGTCTCTCAAGACAAAAATGTTAGGGGTTCGATCCCCAGCTCCTGCAGCTACATGTCCGATGTGTCCCTTGGCAAAACACTTGACTCCAAGTTGCTCCTGCTGCTTAGTCGGCAGCATATGAATGTGAATTAATTGGTTAGTTAATACAGATGTACCCTTAACATAGCAGCCTCTACCATCAGTGTGTGAATGGGTGTGACCTGCAGTGTTAAAAGCAGCAGTAGAAGTAGTCAGAAGACTACAAAAGCGCTATACAAAGTGAGCTCAAGTCAATTTACCATTAACCAATCACGCCCTGTTACTGATGTTTGTGCTGACGCTGATCTCATTGAGTCATTGAGTGGAAATCCCTCCTGAACATAAGTACAGCACCAAAAATATCAAGTGGTGGTATCAACAATTTAAAAACGTTTAATTTCTCTTTGCCCATATGGATAGCATTCTGATGCACGCGTATTATGAGCTTCCCATACACGTTTTAATTGGTGTCAGACAGACTTTTTTGCTGCTGTTGTCCAGCCTCTGGTCATCTAGGTTAGGTCAGGACACACACACACACACACACACACACACACACACACACTCACTCACACACACACACACACACACACACACACAGCTGTTCCCTGCAAACTGTTGGCACTCGTCTGCACACATTTGCACACACAGCTTCAGGTGACAGAGATTAATAGCCTTACTGACTGACAGAGTAACTTCCACTTCCTTTGTGTCACTGTCAGCCCCCGAGCCGGGTGTGTGTCTCAGTGTGCGCCTGTGTATCATAGTAAAGCCATTATTAGAAGTATAATTGCCGAGACATTTAAAGTGTTTCCCCTCAAGGAATCCGCCAGCATCCAATAAAGTTTTCATACCACAGGAGAGACAGAGAGCGAGCTGAAGAGAGCGACAGAGAGGACGGCGGAGGGAGAGGAGGAAACCAAAAAGAGAAATGGTGGATGTGCAGCAGTTAGCACCAAACATGTTTGACAATAAGTATTCTCAATCAAAACTGGAGCCTATACACAGTCTTTGATATTTACTACTTATCTATACAGTATATACTTGAAAGTAGAGTCAGTCGCAATGTCCGTTGCCGTTTGTAAACACAACATTTAAATTGGACCCCTCTTCCTAAGCTCATTGCCACAAGACGTGCATGTAACACTACAAGCTACTGAGAAAACTACTGTTGGGCCTCAGCCATGTGGTTGGGACAAAGGACTCAGGCTTATATCACAGTCTCGAGCCTGACTAAAGTTATTTTGAAGGCAACTAAACAAAGGGGTCTTAGCCCAGCAACCCCCCAACAGAAACTAACAAATAGGTGTGAAAAGTGGGAGGGGGTTTGGGGGCTTCTGAATTCTCTATCCTCATTGGAGGAGGCCTGAGGTAAACCCACAGGCAGCTCCAGTCTTTAAAAGCAATCACCAGGCATTGCTTCTTTCTCTTCAAGTGTGGTCTGCCGACACCAGAGGATACCCTCTCCAACAAGATGGACTCCAGCATTCGAGACAAAGCCTTTCCTCCTCTTGACTTACATAGGTTAAACTCCAGAGCTGAGGTTGCTCAGTATAGGTAGCTCTTCACATGCTGAATTCAAGCATCAGAGGATTCAGCTGACTACTTCCACGGCATATTTTTAGGAGTTTTGGGCGCAATCAGATGCTATCAGGTTTGAGCAAAAAGAAGAGTTTCTTTCCTTTGATTTTTCGTAAGACGTCATTGAACGCAACTGGACAGGAGCGCTGAAGGAAGCCCACTGATCCCTGAATCCACAAGGACACATAAAGAACTCGGCTCCTGCAACCAGAAGACCCTATAGAGCAGCGCTCTGGTCGAAGATCTGAATCCCGCTACCCTCCTCCTACATCTGCCACGAAGGAACCCTGCCTGAATCTGATGATTCAACATTCAACAGAGTGACGATCTAACCAGCTTTGCAATGATCACCAGGAGTTACCCCAAGTAAGAGCTTTGGTCTGGGCAGAAATAGTTTCAGAAATAGTTGTTTCTTTTATAACCACTGATAATTTTGCATCATTGTTGATGACACGTCACATTCTGTTTATTATCTGTTGTAAGCTGCTGCATTTGTTTTATTGTGATGAACTGCTGTGTTCACCTATGTGTGTAATGCTATGCTAGTTTACCTTCAGTCAACGGCTTTCACAATCAGAAAGACCAGTGTACCCGCCGTTGAATCAAAGTCCGGCCACTGGCTTTCTGGTGTTTAAGTAACAGTTACTGAACTCAGCTCAGAGAGCTCAAACTATTTCAACAGGTAGCCACATGGCTTCCTTTGTTGTCCACCATTTTGTCACCATGTGATGAAGCCACATGGTGCATTGTCTCTCTCCACCATCTTGTTTTCTCTCTCTCTCTCTCTCTCATCTACACACACACACACACACATTTACACCTTCCACAAGCCTTGCTTGATAATGTTTGTTGCTTAGATTAATTTATAATAGTTATTTGTTTGATTAAGTTCATTGATTTTTAGTGGTGTTGCTTTGTTTAAATAAATTCTGTTGTAATTTAAGAGAGCAGTTGTTTGTGATTACTGGTGTATTTGCATTGTGATATGAGCTGGGTGCGAAGGCTTTGTGTACAGATTTCACGCCTTCAATTTATTAAATATAGTTATTAATTATTATTAATAATATTAGTAATTAAATAACTGATTTGAGTGATATTTTGGTTATATTTCCCTGAGTACAGGGTGGTGCCCCAAAATGAGATTAAACATAGTTGAATGATATTTTATTTATATTATTAATAATTAAAAATTAATTATTAAAGAATATAACCAAAGTTGACTTGATACAACCCCAACACTACATTTGTTGTTATAGAGACGATATTTAGCACGCTAGCACAATCTAAACGCCACAGTTTTTCATCTACCTGAACAAAACAATGCTGACTAATTCTGCGTCTAACCCAAGGTTCACACTCATTTTGGAACAAGCTTCTGAAGAATCATGATGTTGGTCATGACGCCAAAGACTGCAAGTAAAGAACAGAACAGAGGAAAGAAAAGAAAATGAGTTAAACACAGGATCTGCCATTGTCTTATTTTCATAGGTCAGCTGTCGATGTTGTGATTTGCTTGTGAGCACCCGTGTGTCTGATCGGACTTAAAGCTGTTCGTATGCACTTACATGTCTTTGTTTCCTCTTCTCTAGATCCTTGCTTCTGTTGTACTTACTCTCCGATGTATGCCGCTTTGGGATAAAAGCATCTGCTAAATGAATTGTAAATTGACAAACCATACCGGTAATAAAATGCACGCACAGTGTGTACAAGATTAGGGCTGGCGGCGCCACTGTTTGTGGGTCGTGGCTCTGCTGCTGAAAAGGGTGAGACAAAAAAATCCCAAATCTCAACAATGGAGTGTGCACGTCATACACCCTCATCCATTCAATGCAACTTTCTGCTTGGTAGAAGTTAAATACAGAGCACTGGGATTGATCTTTTAATGTAACCAACATACAGTTTAATTCAAAATAATTTCAGGAGTATAGGGTGCAAGAATGTTTTAATGTTTTAATGTATTGTATATGGATTAGGGCTTCTATAATATGTGGCTATGAGTGGCTGAGAACCACTCAAGAAAATATAGTAGATTAAAGGTTGATGTAAAATTAAGGTCCTGTTTACCATAAAGGTAAAACGACCACTACATGACTGCTTTAAATGTCACTGGTATACATAATATTTCATGAAAAATGTTATCTCTGGGTCATTGTGCAGGTTGCTGTCCTCCCTTACACCTGACAGTGAACATCAACTTCAAACACTTTGGGAATCTTTGTTGATCTCCACATCTGCAGCATGTCCTTGAATGTAACTCATTTAAGTCATTAGCAAAGACACTTATAGCATCTAAGGGCGCACTCACATTAGGCCAAGTTGTCCAGTACCATACTTATGCACGATTGCCCCCCCTCCCCATTCCCCCACTGGCCTGCACTCACACTGCTCCAGGACTAACCGGACCTGAGCATGGTTACCTCTTGTACATCGCGTTGTAACACAACTCAATGCATGGCTTTATGTGATCATGAAGTGTGCATGGTTTACAAGAAAGGCGAAACAAATTTTTAGAAAATAGAAAGGGACGTACGGTCGAGTCTGCGTCCGCACATCGGAGAACAACACAGAACATGACAGCTACTTCACTGACTTTGTGTCTTATTGTGAGTCATTTTAGTCTGATTCAGCCTTAACACTCCGGGAATTGTCCATAATGAAGGATGTCCACGTTGTGTACCCTTGCTTGCACTTGTACATAAACTTCACCGTGCCCGAGCACGAATCGGAGCACTCACACTAGTCAAAGGAAGTGGACTTGGCTTAGGCTCCGTACGGATTGCCTAGTGAGAGTGCGCCCTAACTTGTCCCTGTCCTTTTACATGTTCATCCCTGTGATAACTAAGCATCAATGACACAAACAGTTTCATAACCACTCAGAAACTCCTTACAGCATTTTGTCAAAAGTCAGATGAGTAAAAAAGTATGTTTGTCACAGCTTGGTGACTTTAACAGACAACAGAGATTTAAGAAAGATATGTTTCTGCCATGAAAAAATGTCATCATAAACTTCCTGATGTTCACTGTGTGCACATTGTCTGTGCTTGTTTAAGTCATTCATGCTACATATGTTCACAGTTCAGATTTTGTAAAGTCAAAGGAGTGTGAAAGTTGAGAGAAAAATGCAGAAGAATGAGGGACGGTGATTACTGGGGCAGTGAATCCCTACAGATGAAAGGTTTTTTATTAAAAACAGATGAGGAGAATCAATCAATCACTCAATCAATTTTTATTTGTATAGCGTCAACTCATAACAAGTGTTATCTCGAGACACTTTATAAGAAGCAGGTAAAATACCTTACTCTTTGTCTGTTAACATTACAAAAAGCAGGTAAAAGACCTTACTTATTGCTATGTTACAAAGATCCGGCCTATCCATCATGAGCACTTTAGCAAAGCAGCAAAAGTTGCAGTGGTAAGAAAAAACTGCCTTATTAAAAGGCAGAAATCTTCGGCCGGATCCCCGGCTCATGACGAAACAGTCTTCACAGGCCTAGACTGCGCCGGGCTTGGAAAGGTATAGGGGGAGAGATGGGATAAGATGCAGGAAGAGGTTCTGGCAAGCCGTCAACCGACGATCTTGAGGAGCCTAGGAGAGCTCAAGAGCTCCCAGGAAAGTAGGTGGTTAGTGACTGAGATTTATAGATAGATACATGCAGTAATATGATGTACTGTATATGCACAGAGAGAGAGAGAGAGAGAGAGAGAGAGAGAGAGAGGAGCTCAGGGTGCCAGTTCCCCCGGTAGTCTAAGCCTATAGCAGCATAACTAAGAGCTGGTCTACGCCAGCACCAGCCCTAACTATAAGATTTATCAAAAAGGAAAGTTTTAAGTCTATTCTTAAAAATACAGACTGTGTCTGCCTCTGGAAGGCGGTTCCAGAGGAGAGGAGCCCGATAACTGAAGGCTTTACCCCCCATAGTACACTTGGAGACTGTAGGTACCACCAGCAGGCCTGCACTCCGGGACCGCAACGCTCACGAGGGACAGTACGGCACTAGTAGCTCCTTCAGGTAAGATGGTGCCTGGCCATTTAGAGCTTTGTAGGTGAGAAGAAGGATCTTGAATTCTATTCTAGACTGTATAGGGAGCCAGTGCAGAGAAGCCAGGACAGGAGTGATGTGGTCCCATTTCCTGGTTCTGGTCAGTACACGAGCTGCAGCATTCTGGACCAGTTGAAGAGTCTTTAGAAATTTGCCAGAGCACCCAGACAAAAGAGAGTTACAATAATCCAGTCTGGAGGTAACAAATGCGTGAACTAGTTTCTCTGCATCACTTTGCGACAGGATATTCCTGATCTTGGATATATTACGAAGGTGAAAGTAGGCTGTTCTTGAAACTTGACTGATGTGAGAGCTAAAAGACATATCTTGATCAAAAAGAACTCCTAGATTCCTAACAGTGGTGCTAGATGCCAGGCTGATGTCACTAAGGACAGTCAAATCACTAGAAAAAGTCTCTCTGAGGTTCTTAGGGCCTAGCACAATAACTTCAGTCTTGTCTGAGTTAAGTAGCAAAACATTTCTGGTCATCCAGGTCCTAACGTCCTTAAGGCACGTTTCTAGCTGACATAACTGACTGGTACCATCGGGCTTCATTGATACATAAAGCTGAGTATCATCTGCATAACAATGAAACTGTATGGAGTGTTTCCTCATAATATTTCCCAGAGGAAGCATATATAATGTAAAAAGAATTGGTCCAAGCACTGAACCTTGTGGGACTCCATGGCAAACTTTAGTGTGCATAGAGGACTCATCATTAACATGTACAAACTGAGATCGGTCTGATAAGTAGGATTCAAACCAACTTAAAGCAGTCCCTGTAATTCCAAGCAAATGCTCCAGTCTGTACAACAGGATCCGATGGTCAATGGTGTCAAAAGCAGCACTAAGATCTAACAAGATGAGCACAGACAGAAGTCCCCTGTCTGAGGCTAGAAGTAGATTGTTTGTAACTCTAACTAGTGCAGTCTCAGTGCTATGGTGGACTCTAAAACCTGACTGGAACTCCTCAAATGAACTGTTGTCATGGAGAAAGTCACACAGCTGTTTAGCTACCACCTTCTCCAGGATCTTCGAGAAAAAAGGAAGGTTCAATATAGGCCTGTAATTAGCCAGAGTTCCTGAGTCCAGAGTAGGCTTTTTAAGTAGAGGTTTGATTACCGCTACTTTAAATGCCTGTGGTACATAGCCTGCCAGTAAAGACATATTGATCATATCTAATATGGAGTTGCTAACTAAGGGAAAGACTTCCTTAAACAGCTTGGTTGGGATTGGATCCAAAATACAGGTTGACGGTTTCGACGCAGAAAAAATTTAATATAGCTCTGAAAGGTCGATTGGAGAAAAACAGTCGAGACTAATATCTGGTCCTGGAACTGTCTCTGCCGTATCAGACGTATCCGCACCAGGTAAGGGCAGGAGGTTACCAATTTTGTCTCTGATGTCTAGAACTTTGTTGTTGAAAAAGCTCAGGAAGTCATTACTGCTGAGGGCTAGAGGAATACAAGGCTCAATGGAGCCATGACTCTCTGTCACAGCCTGGCTACAGTGCTGAAAAGGTATCTAGGATTGCCTTTGTTTTCCTCGATTAGAGAGGAGTAGTAGGCAGCTCGGGCGTGACGTAGAGCCTTCATATATCTTCTATGACTATCCTGCCAGAAAAAACAAGATTCTACCGTTTTGGTCGAGCGCCATATTCTTTCAAAATTCCGCGACGATTGTTTCAGAGTACGGGTTTCTGAGTTGAACCATGGAGCCACTCTCCGCCGCTTGACAACCTTCTGTTTCAGGGGAGCAATCGAATCCAGAGTAACTCTCAGCGAATCCACTACACTATCAACAAACTGATCTAGTTAAGAGGGACTAAAGCTAAGAGTTTCCAACTGGGTTGAAACACGGTACTGAATCAAAAACAGCTGAAATAGCTTCCTTAAATCTAGCCACAGCACTATCCGACAAACTTCTAGAGAGCACACCTCTTCCAGGCAGAGGTAATTCTGGTAGGACAAAATCGAATGTAATAAAAAAATGGTCTGATAGCAGAGGATTTTCTAGGAAAACTGTAAGGTTATGGATTTCAATTCCATAAGCTAAAACAAGATCCAGGGTGTGGTTAAAACGATGAGTAGGTTCGTTTACACCCTGGGTGAAACCAATAGACTCTGATAGTGACATGAAAGCTGTGCTCAGGCTATCATTATCAACATCCACATGGATATTGAAGTCACCTACAACAATTATTCTATCACTGCTAAGGACTAAGTGTGATAAAATGCAAATCTGCAAATTCAGATAAAAACTCAGAATATGGGCCAGGAGGGCGGTAAACTACAGCAACTAGAACTGACTGAAAGGTTCTTGAGACTGGATGTGGAAGACTAAGAACAAGGCTTTCAAAAGAAGAAAAGTTCAGCTTTGGTCGAGGGTTAACTAAAAGACTGGAATTAAAAATAGCTGCTACTCCACCACCTCGTCCGGTGTCTCGAGGTATAGGAGTGCAAAAATGACTGGGAGGAGTGGATTCATTCAAACTAACATATTCATCTCGACACAGCCAGGTTTCAGTCAAACAAAGTAAATCAATATGCTGATCTGATATCAGATCATTCACTAAAAGAGATTTGGATGCTAAGGACCTAATGTTCAAAAGTCCGCAGTGAATCCTCCGATCTTGTAGCAAAATCGTATTCGTAGTTTTGATTCTAATGAGATTCTGACGATTTACGCCTTTTGGATGACTTATAAAAACGGGTCTGGGCCAGGGGACAGACACAGTACCTATAGTATAACTACAGTTCGATTCAGAATTATAGCTATAGTGACTGGGAGACAGATCTAAGGGAGGCGCAGAGAAGTGTGTAAGACTGCAGCTCTGCCTCCTGGTCTGAACTCTGTGTTGTTGTCAAGGTTTTGGACTAATAACCTCTGCTATGTTTCTAGATAATAGAGCTGCACCGTCCAAAGTGGGATGGATGCCGTCTCTAGCTAGCAGACCAGCTTTTCCCCAAAAAAGACTGCCAGTTATCTATGAAGCCCACATCATGTGCTGGACACCACCTCGACAGCCAGCGGTTGAGTGATGACATGCGGCTATACATGTCATCACTGGTCTGATTTGGGAGGGGACCAGAGAACACTACGGAGTCCGACATCGTCTTAGCAAAAGTACACACCGACTCCACATTAACCTTAGTGACTTCCGACTGGCGTAGTCGGGAGTCATTAGTGCCGACATGAATTACGATTGTATCAAATCTACCTTTAGTCTTTGTCAGCAACTTTAAATGAGATGTGATGTCGCCCGCTCTGGCCCCGGGTATACACCTAACTATGCCCGCTGACTTCGCTAGCTTCACGTTTCGGGCTATGGAGTCTCCAATAATCAGAGTTTTATTCTCAGCGGGTGTGTCGCTGAGTGAGGAAAATTTGTTTGAAGTGGTTGGTGGGGAACCGTGTGCTTCGATTTTCGACTATGCTTCCCTCGGACAGTAACCCAGCCACTGCCTCCCGGCTGCTCGGGAGCTACCGGGGGGGAAGCCAAGCTATGTCGGCCCGCACCGGCGACAGGTGGCTGGCTAACTACAGCTGCATATGATGACTCGGAGCCGTGCGGAGCCGTCTCTCTAACTCAGACACCCTCGCCTCCAAAGCTAGAAATAAACTACATTTCTTACAAGTATCATTATCACTAAAGGAGGACGAGGAGTAACTTAACATCTGACACGTAGAGCAAGAGAGAGCAGGAGAGGGAGAGACAGAAAAAGAAGCCATTGTAAAGCTAACTGCTAAACTAAGCTAAGAGTAGGTACACAGTAACACAGTGCAGAGGAGGACAGAACAAGAAATTATGCAATACGCTCACCGTAGTACGCTGCTCTGCTCAGGTGCTGCTCGCTGCTCGCTGCTAACCCCTAACCCACTTCAGGATTTCAGTCAGGACTGATCTGAATGAAACGGCTGCCTCCTTGGTTTTGTCGTAGATTATCAATTTCGCACACTTCAGTTCTTTGGGCTGGTTTTCTTTTAGTTTCCGCGAGAATGCATGACAACTTCTCTCACTCTCATTGCCTCTCTGTTTTTTCTGTAATATCCCCCCCCCCCCTGCTGCCTCTCAGTCTGCCACCCACCACTGGGATTTACATGTCATACTGGGACTGGATAGACTGTACCTGTGAAGTTTACCTAAGTAAACAGCTCAAAGTACAGCGTGTACATTTGGATCAGATGTGAGGACAGCAGGAAAGACACGCTGTGTCATGGAGTCAGTCTTTTCATGTCAAACACATAGCACTTGAAGACTCCCATTAGAAGGTGCAACTTAGTACCTATTACGCTTGGAGTGCAATGTGTAATGCAAGGAGGTAGAACGGTGGGGCAAAGTAGTTCCTCCTCTGATCTGCCATCCAAGGTAGTGACAGAGGCATAATGGGGGAAAGTTGGCAATGTAAATGATAAATGGACTTTTATAACGCTTTATATGTATACACACTTTCTATAGTCCTCTTACTTAAAGCGCTTTTCACCGCAGGTCAGACCTACCCATCACACCCATTCACACACTGATGTCCATCAGTTTTACCTGCTACCATTCATACACATATAATCTGCCAACGAAGCAGAGGGAGCAACTTGGGGTTAAGTGTCTTGCCCCAGGGCACATCAGACATGTGCCTGTGAGCCACAGCTGCCTCTGTTGCAATGTGTAGAGTTAGCATGTTAGTCAGAGCCGGCAAGGCAGAACAACGGTACGTGTGGGTGTGCATGCCTGAGTGTGTGTGTGTATGTGGAGCTCCCACTGTGTGCTCTCGTGCAATGTGAATTCATACACTGGGACAACAATGTTACCTACGCCGTTATGGATGCAATGTGTAAGAACAAAGGAAACAATACGTGTGCTTATTTTTCACATTGAGAATATCACTACAGTGTCTATATATAAAAAAAAGTAAAGTGTACTCCATGTTCCTTCCAGTAGATCAAGTTTCAATGTGATTATTTTGCCAACACTGTGTCATCTAATGAAATAGTACTTACCTGTCTCTCTGCACTCACTCTCTCTATCTGCACTCACTCTCTCTCTCACTCACTCACTCACTCTCTCTCTGCACTCTCTCTCTCGCTCTCTCTGTCTCTCTCTCTGCACTCACTCTCTCTCTCTCTCTGTCTCTCTGTCTCATGTGCAGAAGGGCTGGTCCACAGGAGCTCAGAGATCTGATTTTCTGCAGCTGCAATAAGAGCCAGGAAAGTCTTTAAACAGAAGAAAAAGGATGGCTGTTGTGAGGTGTATAAAAACAGGTAAAGCACACAACCTAGCAAAATACAAAGAACCACCATTTTCAAAAGTCATATAATGGTATACAACAACAAGGTGCTGTCAATCAACACATTTCATATAACTTATGAGGCATAAATGATGTGCTGCAGAACAACAGCAGGTAGATCTTAACGAGCAATGTGAGACTTTCCATTTTTAGAGTCCTCTCTGTTTGACACGGCTTCAATTACATGAATTCATGCTGGCACAGGAGGTTTCACATAATGTAGACTACAGTGTAACCACCACTAAGGAAAGCTGACTACATTGGGTTAAACTATGAGGACAATTAAATATAGAAGTATAGAGACCAGCCATGTTTTTTGTTCTTTAAAACTGTCCCACTGAGATGAATGAGTTACTGTATGTCTAAGATTTCATAAAAACAGCAAGAAACTTGTTTCAGGATGTATTTAAAATGACAGACAATGGGATACTTTTATCTTTACTGAAATGTTCAAACAGGGAAAAAAAAGCATGTAGGAAAAAAAGTATTGTTTCCTTTTGTTAAAATTTTAAAATATTGTGTTTTGGAAATGTAATGCTTGACAAGTGAAGCACCAATTACAAGGAGGAAGTCATTTTTTTCCTGCAGGTTTCATAACATGTAACTTTTGAAAAATGTAATATATCTTTACCCTTTTCTCCCCTCTTTCATCCTCCCCCTTTAGAGCCATCCTTCTTTGTAGCCTTTTTCGCGCAGTCTGCGTCTCGGTGCAGGGTAATAAATTGGTTGACACCAGACATTTAGGCCAGTGATGGAAATATCACACCCAAATATCACACTGACCCCAAGCAGGCCTCTCATCGCCCGCTGGACAGCTTCACTCTTTGTTCTTCACACACATACAACGAGACCCGGATACAGCAAGGAAAGGAGGGAGGAAGAAGGAACTTAAGAAAGGCTTAATGAAAAGAGGAGCAGGTTGGAACAGGTGGGCGTATGGTAACAACAGAATCAGGTGTTTGATTATTGTAATTTCCTCTCTCAGTCTCTCCCTCTCTGAGGGGTCCGCAGCATCATTAAAAGCTCGTTTGTTCTTTTCCCAAACCCCCCCTCCCCCTCTGCATTGATTACATGTCTCATTGATGCTCCGGTGATTAAGCCGATGATTGTCATTTGTTGGCCTACTGACCTGCCAATCAACACTTTTTTTATAAGGAAACCACACATGAAATCCCTCGTGTGTCACAGAGTTAATCCACACATACACACGCATACATACTCCGAGCCATCATGCATTGTGCGTTTTTTCTTTTTCTGTAGAATGAGTTGGGTCCTCTGAGAAAGAGGGAACGCAATTAGGCTCTTGAAGTTTAAGTTGCTTCTTGTGCTTCTTTTAAGTTGTCCGTCAAAAGAAAAAGAAGGTGATAATTAGAAAACCATTATGTTTCATTAATTAGTTTTAAATCTCACTTCACATTTACAGGAAAAGGGTTTCCAAATATCACACACAAAGAAACAATGAGTATGTTTGCATGCACAGCTGAGTCGAGCCAAGATTACAGCTCAATAAGGCCGTTTTGACTCTTGACTCCTACAATAAAAGTATTTTAAGACTGGCTAACTGCATCGCTTCTGACCCTGACCACGCCCTGAACACAGAGTATGAACTATTACCATCAAACCGGAGATACAGGGTCCCACGTTTTAATAAGGTCAGACTGAAACACTCTTTTGTTCACCAATCAATCCTAAAATTGAATGTGGAGCTGAATCCTCGACCAAAGCACGTTTAGGGCCTCTGGGCATTTGTTTGGCGTTTGAGTGTTGTTTCAAATGTTTATATCTTGAGTGTTATGTTGTGTTTGAGTGTTGTGTCAAATGTTTGTATTTTTGTTTCCTGTCTTAATTGTTGTGCCGCAAACAGAGCCACTGTGACGCAAGGCTGACAAGTATTATCTATCTATTATCTATATATCTATCTTTTGGACAACTGTCCCTGTCCCAGTATACTTGCACAGGGGGGAACGGATATATTTACAGAAGCATGTCCGGGTCTGCTACAGAAGACAGTAGTAGTAGCAACATGTCTCCTTTCATCTAGTTCCATGTGGCCTTCTTCCAGTTGACCTATTTCATCACATACCTAACCATCGACAAACAGGTTGTCTGTCATACAGTGAAAACGTGGTTAACTTTACAGATCTGAACATTTGGCACACTTAACTTTTAGTGCAAAGTCCATGGTTTCAGCTCATGCAATCATCATGTTGATACCTTCCTCCTATTTTCTTAGAGGCTTAATTCTACATGGTAATGGAGCTCAGCGTAAATTCAGACAGGAAGACTGGTTATATTCTTTCACAAATTCATTCATCCTTTCACTTCAACCTAAACTACTTCCTCTGTCTACCTGCTCTGGTGATCAGCTGATAATGGACTTTTATTTTTTAAGTAATTAACCAACCAGATTCGGGCACAACTTCTCTCAACCAATCATCCTGCAGCGGCAAAATGTTAAAACAGTTCTCTCTCTTCCACAGTCATTCTGTCATTTCAGGGCAACCGCTGCAACCCACCACCGCCCCAGTCACCTCCATTCCAGCTCAGCAGAGTCCAGATTCAGGCTCATCATAGCCTCCATCCTCTTCACCACCACCAGTGTCTAGACTCCATAGGGGGGTATCCTATCCTGCTGTCGGCCTCATTACCCTTCCGAGTACATGAAGTCTAATCCCCCAAAGACTTTGCACATTCAAATCTAAATTGTTGCACATTTATTGTTAAATAAATAATTGTTCATTCTCAATTAAGTCTCTCCTGATTGAAATGCTGTTTGTTTTCTGAGTTTAAACCTGGCGCAGGAACAGTGGAGCATGTGTAGAACGCCATGTGCAGAACCTTGGGCTGATAGGAGGTATAAATCGTAAATGGTCTTGACCTTGTAAAGCGCTTTTCTAGTCTTCTGACTTTTCAAAGCGCAGGTCACACCTACACATTCACACACTGATGGTAGAGGCTGCTGAGTAAAGTGTCCACCAGTAGCATGTTAACTAATCCCATTCATAGACTTTCATGAGCTGCCAATGAAGCAGTGGGAGCAATATGGGGTGAAGTATCTTGCCCAAAGACACATAGGATATGTGGCTGCAGGATCTGGGGATCAAACCCCCAACCTTCCGGGTGAAAGACAAAAAAATCTACAAATTGATCCACAGCTGCCATGCAAGAGTAAATCAAACCCGAACAGAATGACCTAGGTGTGTGAGTCCGATTTTAAGAAATTGGACTATATGCAAGATTTCAGTCTGACAAACATCTCCACATCTTTCAGATGTCCAGTTTTAGTCAGACTAACAGGATAAGTTGACTTTTGTAACGAAGTTCATGTGAAGTGATTAAAGTCTACAAAGTATCTGTAAAAACAAACTTGGACTTCCGGTTTGAGCGATGACGGAGTAGGCTGCAGACCGGGAGAGCTCTGTTAAGCTTCTGCTTTAAATTATGCCATACATACTCAATTACATTTCAATTTACTGTGCAAGCGTGCACAAACGTTTGACAACATGGGAAAACCTACAAGAAAGCAAAACCAACATTCAGAGGAGCAGTCTAACAAAGATGACCAACACGAGGGAACGCTAGCTAGCCAAAACACTGAACACACTGCTAGCAACGCGCCACTGACACTAGCAGACATGGAGAAACTTCTCAAGTCCATGGAAGACCGCATCATTGAAAAGCTATCAGCCCAACTCTCCGCTGACCGAGCAACCATTGACCGACATGACCAGACAATTCAAGAAATGGAAACATCGCTTAACGACATGGAGGCCAGATTAACAACACTGGAGTCCACCCTTAGCCCTGTCCAAAGAAAACGAGACCCTCAAGTTTAAGACGGACGACCTGGAAAATAGATCGAGGCGCAACAACATCCGTATAACAGGCTTACCTGAAAAAGTTGAGGGTCAGCATCCATCCTCGTTCATGGAAATATTCCTTAAAGAACTTTTTGGAGCAGACACTTTTCCTATCCCCCTGACTGTGGACAGAGCCCACAGAGTAGCCACTCTGAGGAAAAAGCAGGATGATCCCCCATGTCCATTCATTGCTCGGATCCACTATTTCCAGGAAAAGGAGGGCATCCTGAAGCTGGCGAGAGAGGCTGGGTCCCTATCCTTCCGTTGCTCCAAGATACAGATCTTTCCCGACAGTGTAGAGGTGTCCAAAAGGAGATCAGCATACTCCGCAGTAAAATCAGCGCTACGAAATGCCTGGTTCGAGTACAGGATGTTTTTCCCAGCAAAACTCCAAGTTATCGCCAAAAACGGAGTTAAACAAACTTTCTTTTCACCTGAAGAGGTTTCCTCGTTTCTTCAAGACAACCGGCCAGCATCATCCTCATCGCTGTCTGTTCCATAAAAAATTGAAAACGTGAAAACCACTCGGGTGGTGGTGAGTAAATGGGTGAATACAGTAAATTGAACTTGCAAAGTGCCGCAAGCTTATGTTTTCTTCTCGGTTGACGCACTTAGTTGGAGCTGTCATGCTCTCCTCTTCTTTGGTTCGAGTAGTATTTCAAATGCTGAGTTGAGTTATGATTATATGCTCTGCACGAACTATCGTAGACTTTGTTGTTGTTGCAGCCGAGTTTGCCATGCGGCAGATGCGCTCCGTCTTGAGGGCGTGTGGTCGCGCGTGCCTGTGCACATACGCCCGTGCCTGCCATAGACGGTGGATATTGGTGCCTACATATACTGAGGCAATGCCAGGCAAAATAAGTAACTGCTGACTTGTTTGCTGGACTTTGAATTTCATAATCCTGTTAACAATTTCCAGGTAACCCAGTAACTTTCATAAGTTTAGAGGTGCTTTTGCATAAAGTATGACACTTAAAATTGTATGTGTTCATCTATTCTTGTGAATAACAGAGTAGTAAGTTAGAATGTTCATGGTCTTAGTTCAGAAGAGTACAGGTAAGGCCCCAAGCCTCTGCCCAGATGTAAGTTTATACCTTATTTCTTGTTTGGTTTTTTTTGTTTGTTTGTTTCTTCCTTTTTTTCTTTTTTTTTTCCGCTACTCTCCTTTCTCCCCCTCTCTGCCTCTGCTACCACTGCCCTTAACATTAACCTAGTAGGCTATGACAACAAACTCTAATTATAATCCAAATCAGTCCGTCCACTATGTTTCTTTGAATGCTAAAGGGATGAATGATTGGGTGAAAAGACAGAAAATAATGTCCTACTTATATAATTTACACTCAGACATAGCATTCCTACAGGAAACACACCTTCAGAGTGCCCATGTTAGATATCTTAAGAGAAGCTGGGTTGGCCAGGTTTACCACTCGCAGTTTAATGCTAAAGCTAGAGGGACTGCAATCCTCATACACAAAGATATTCCCTTTCAAGTTAAGTATGTTATAACTGATACGAATGGGAGATTTGTCATTGTCTCGGGTTTGTTATTTGCCAGTCTCGTTATTATGGTCAATGTCTATGCCCCTAACTACGATGACCACTCCTTCTTTCGCAAATTCTTCTCTACTATACCAAGTGATACTAATTATCATCTGATAATTGGGGATGACTTTAATTGCGCACTAAACACGGTATTAGATAGGTCGTCTAACAAGGCTCAATCTCTCTCAAAGTCAAAGTTGTGAATTACTTTATTGCACAGAATGGCGTCTCAGACATCTGGATATTTAAATTTAATAACAAAAAGGCATTTTCTTTTTTCTCTGCTGTTCACCATACATATACTCGCATTGATTATTTCCTTGTAGACAATAGATTACTAGGCAATGTGAACTCTTGCGCTTATCATAGCATCTCAATATCAGACCACGGAGCTGTTTCATTTCGTGTAATTTTACCTAAATGCTTCAGGCCCTCTCGTACTTGGAGGCTTAACCCCCTCCTCCTAGCTGACGAACAATTTCTGACCCATATCTCGACTCAAATTACTTTTTTTCTAGACACTAATATTTCTCCGGAAATCTCCCACTCTACCCTTTGGGAGACACTTAAAGCCTATCTCCGGGGACAAATAATAGAATACTCCTCTAGAGCAAAATAATCAAGAGACTCCAAACTTAATGATGTCTCACAATCTATTGCAGACATTGATCGTCTGTATTCAACCTGTCCCTCTCCTCCCACTGACCATAGCTGGCCGGATTAATCTTGTTAAAATGATTTTATTACCAAAGTTTCTTTACCTTTTTCAAAACATCCCAATTTTAATTAAAAGGAGCTTTTTCAAATCCCTGGATACACACATATTATCATTTCTTTGGAATGGTAAGTCACACAAAATTAAGAAGAGTGCCCTTCAAAGACCTAGAAAGCTTTCTGGTTTGGCCTTACCCAACTTCATGAATTATTACTGGGCATGTAATATAAAGTCAATGTTACACTGGGTTGATGAAGACTTAACAGATAGCTCTGAGACATGGGTTCAAATAGAGAACGCCCGTAGTTCAGTTGACCTAAGATCTGTGCTGTGTGCTCCAACTCTCCCTCCTCAAAACCAGTTTTGCTCTAACCCAGTGGTGTGCCATTCTATCAGAATTTGGTCTCAATTTAGAAAACATTTTAACTTACGGTCCACTTCTATACTCTCCCCTCTAAAAAATAATTATAATTTCCCACCCTCCCTTATTGACAGCACCTTTTCTATGTGGCACTCTGAGGGTATTAAATCCATCTATAACCTGTATGTTGATGGTAAGTTTGGATCGTTTGCTCGACTTTCCCAGTTATTCAATTTACCTAACTCCCACTTCTTTAGATATCTCATTTAGATATCTCGATTAGACACTTTGTCCAGAAAAGTAATACTTCATTTCCAGATCTTCCTGCAAAAAATACAATTGATGATATTCTGTCATTATCCCCTTCTCGAATGGGTCTTATTTCTATACTTTATAACACTATATGCGATATTGTGTATTGTATTGTGTATATATTAAGAAATTAGGAGGCTCTGGGAGGTCGACCTTGGGAAGGGAATGACAGATAACCAATGGGAGGCAGTGCTCAACCTTATAAATTTGTCTTCCCATTGCGCTCGGCACCGCTTGATACAACTCAAAATTATTTTGAGAGCTCATTTGACTAAGGCAAGACTGGCAAACATTCTGGACTTGTGTCTTTGCTGCCTATGCTCAAATGTTCCAAAAAGACATCACTCCCAATCCTATGTGTGCCTTATTTGGATATTGTCAGGATATTCCTCCACCTAGAGGCAGAGCTTATGTAGTGATAGCATTTACCTCCTTGATAGCTAGACGACGCATCCTTCTCACCTGGAAACAGCAAACATTCCCCACCTTTACCAGATGGAGCAAGGACATTATGCACTTCTTGAAACTCGAATAAATACGATATACCTTAAAAGGCTCACTACAAGATTTCAGGATGACTTTGCCCCTTTTTTAGAGTATTATGAGAGCTTACAGGTACCGCTGGATAAGGATGAATAACAACGTTGAGGTGGAACAGAGGTGACCCCCCCCCCCCCCTTTCTCCTATTTATTTATTTAATTTCATCACTATTATTTCTCTAACTAATTTCTTTCTTTCGTTTTTCCTTCCTTTCTTCTGTTTATTTTATCTGACTCTTTTTTTTTCTTTTTTTTTATATGACTTTACATTTTGTCTGTTTGCATACTATGTTATTAATGTTAATTTAAAAAAAGTAAAAAAATAAAAATAAAAAAACTTTACAGTTAAAGCAAACACATTATAAGGAGAGTAACTTCATATGGTCAAATCAGCGAAATCACTGAGCTTTTGTTGATGTTTTACAGCATACGCCAAATGAAATGTTCAATTCTACCCGATGCTGAAGCTTTGAAAAAGACATCTCACAGTGTTCACTGGATGAGTCTTGTTAAGACTCCATCCAATTTGCCAGTGACTGTCTGCTGTCATTCTATTCAGGGTGCCAATATGATTCCTCTCCCAGCCCAGACACAGCTGTTTTCTGTAGCCTGCTATCCTCACATGCCTGCTCTCTTTATTACGAGGCAGCTTGAGTCTATGAAGTGTGAAATGTCCTTGTGAATGTATTCAAAAACCATAGACAGCACAAAACATGGGTGCATCTATTTGATGTCACCCACTGGTTTCTGAGAAGGGTTTATTTAGCCTGATGATGGCGGTAGCCATTTTGGAAATGCTATGTGAACCTACTAAGACAAAGCTGATGCAGGTCTTAAGCCTCCTGGAAATACATTACAAAGCTCCCACCTGCCACATCCCTCATTATATACACACATAACTCATTAGCTTAAGCCCCCATGAAGTGAAAAAGTATTTGTTTCATCCTCCTTCAACATTCCTGTGTTAAATGTTCTTTTATTGGCCATTATCTGCCAGATATTTTTCAATAATCGGAGTGTTTTTACATCATAATAACTGTATTTTATCTTCCTGTAAAACTGTTCAAAAGTCTGATGACCCATTTACTATTTTTTCAATTTAAAAGCTTTGTTGACACTAACAATCCAATCAAATTAATCCCATTGTTATGACCGCCTTTTATCTTGCGATTGGTTCTGTCCCGTTTTAGTTTGAAATACATTTCAACAAGTTCAGTTTCTGCAGAAATACAAAAGTCCCCGTAAAGATTTCAGGAATAGAATATAATCTTTGAAGACCAAACCATTTCTTTTTTTTTTTTAAACCATGTTTTTATTAAGATTTTCAGAAAGTTTTACAGAATATAAAGAATAAAGTCAGACAGAAAAACAAACAAAAAACAAAACAGGGCTTACATTGCAGGACATTATGCTACAGTGCATCACTAGCACAATATTTCTTAAGACAAACGTTTAAAAAGAGGTAAGCGGTGAGCAGTAAAATCAGTTATTGTCCGGGAACTCTGTCCAGTCGGGCAAGATAATCAAAAAAAGGCTGCCAGATGCTGAAAAATTTGGTAAGATTGCCCATCATGTCATACCGGATTTTCTCCATGTGCAGTACACAGGTGAGGTCAGTTAGCCACGTCTTGAACTGGGGCACAGTGTCAGACTTCCAGAGATTTAATATCACCCTCTTAGCAATTACCATACCGTACATAATAGTGCTCTGCACAGAGAGACTTCGACTATTTAAAGATGGAGAATACCCAAAAAATGCTATCTCAGGGTCCGGTTTGAACACACAGCCATACATTCCAGAAAACCAGTTGAATATCTCACACCAAAAGGTATACAGCCTTGGACATGTCCAAAAAAGGTGGGACAGGGAGCCCTCAGCAGATTTACAACAATCACACAAAGAAGAGATTGTGGGAAAAATCCTATGCAGTTTAGATTTAGAATAATGGAGCCTGTGTATTACTTTAAATTGAATTAACTGGTGCCGAGCATTAATGGAACATGATTGGATTCTGCTAAGGCTCTCCTCCCACACGTCATCATCAATCTGTATCCCCACACCCTCCTCCCAGGCACTTTTCAGGTGGAGAGTGACAGAGTTTACTTGTTCAGAAAATACCTTCACAAAGTCTGAAACTAAATTCCTTGAATTGGGTGGGATCAGCAATAGCTTGTAAATCCTTTTTTCTTCAGGAAGACACTCAAAGTTAGGCACACACTGATTTACATAGTTCCTTAATTGTAAATAACGGAAAAAATGTGTAGATGGAAGAGAGAACTTGTTTTTAAGATGAGTAAATAAGGCAAATTGTTTATCAATATCTTTTAAAGTGACTATACCTTTTAGTCTCCAACTGTCAAAAGTAGAATCTGAAATGGATGGTAGGAATGCATGGTTACGATAAATTGGCATATGAATAGAGGTGTCCGGCAGTTTGCAGCTCCTCCTAATTTGCTGCCATATTTTCAGGCAGTTCAGGATTATTCGGTTATTCACATTTGTTGTTGCAGGCAGTCCAGATGATGAAAAAAGAAGAGCTGAAAGCGAGCCATTTTCAACATCATTCTTTTCAATGGCAATGGGGTGTTTGTTGAAACTTCTCTCCCATAACCTTCCTGCCAGTAAACAAGGGCTCTCAGATTTGCCGCCCAATAATAATGCAGAAAGCACGGCAATCCTAACCCACCTCTCTCTCTTGACTTGTGTAGATGTATTTTTGATATTCTGTGAGCTTTAAAACCCCAAATGAAAGGCATAATTATTGAATCTAATGATTTGAAAAACGATCTTGTCAGAAAAATGGGGAGATTTTGAAAAAGGTACAGAAATCTTGGAAGGGAGACCATTTTAATAGCATTTATGCGACCCATCATAGAAAGAGGGAGAGTGTGCCACTTGTCAATGTCCCCTTTTAATTTCTCAACCTTTTCCATGAAATTATATTTAAATATTAATTTTGGCTCTCTTGGTAAGACAACTCCAAGATACTTCAGTTTATCTGTAATTTTGAAGGGAAGATTACGTAAGAATTCTGGGTCAAGTTCGGCACCAAAATTCACTCTTTTGCCAGTTAATCGTGTATCCTGATACCTCACCAAATGACTTTATGAGATCAAGTAAAGCTGGAATTGACTGCTCAGGCTGCGAAAGGAAAATTACGACATCATCCGCATACATAATAATTGAATCCATGAAACAAATCTAGGACCAAATCCAAACTCCTCAAGTGTTTTCAACATATACCCCCACTCCAACTGGTCAAACGCCTTCTCCGCATCTAAGCAAAGGGCTGCAACCTTATGGCATTTCTCAAATTTATGGTACATTATGTTCATTAGCCTCCTAACATTGAAAAAAGAAAACCTGTTAGGGACAAAGCCCATTTGATCAGCATGGACAATGGAAGTTATATGATTGTTTAACCTATTTGCAAATAATTTTGTAAAAATCTTCATGTCAGCGTTTAACAAGGAAATAGGTCGAAAAGATGAAGGTTCTGTCTCATCCCTGCCCTCTTTTTGTATTAATGAGATATTGGCCTCATACAGAGTGTTCAGGAATTTATGCGCTTCAAATGAGTGGGTAAACATCCTCAGCAGGAGGGGAGCCATCTTCTCAGAGTATTTTTTATACAGTTCAATGCTGAAACCGTCCGGGCCTGCAGTCTTACCATTAGGAAATGATCTTATAGCATCTAAAATTTCTTGAATGGTGATGTCTAAGTTTATAGCGTCATGTGCAGCCTTGCTCAGCTTAGGGAGATCTAAACCTCCCAGCCAACTTGAGGCGTCTCCATTTGCTTTTGACATATATAATTGCTGGTAATATTCCTTAAATCGATCATTAATGCCCTTTGGGTCCACAACCATTTCCCCAGATTTTGATCTAATTTTATGAATGGCTCTACTGGCCTGTAAACAATATTTTTTGTGGTTTATCCCCTAGTTCAAAATGTTTTTGCCTCAATTTAAACAGCTGGTCCCGCACCTGGTCAGATAAAATGGTGTTATATTCATACTTCAACTTTAGGATATTCTGTAGAATAGAAGGGTTCGAGGAGGACCTATAAGTTGTTTCCAACTGCGATAGTTGACCTTCTATCTCTAATAGTCGCTTTCGCTTTTCCCTTCTTATTGCAATTTCAAATGAAATGATATGCCCTCTGCTCACTGCCTTAAAAGTTTCCCACAAGGTAGAGTCACTAACCTCAGAGTTGTCATTAGTTTCCAGCAACTCGGAAATCTTAGCAGACATAAACTGGTCGAATGATGCGATATCAAACTGGAGTCTAGTAAGAAGTAATCTATCCTTGAAAACGACTTATGTCTTGGTGAAAAAAATGAATAATCCCTGTTTGTGGGATACTGCAGTCTCCAGATGTCAACTAGATTCATAGAAGACATAAAATTCTTTAACATCATGGAGGATGCAGGTAATTGGGTTGTGTTTGCCGACCTGTCCAAAAAACTATCAAGCACACAATTGAAGTCGCCACCGATTATAATATGCGTATCTGAGGGGTTGGAGAGTAAACCAAATATCTTTCTGAAGAAGGTTGGCTCATCAAAATTTGGGGCATAAATATTCAAAAGTGTAACATGGAATGAATAAATGTAGCCTGTCACCAGAACATATCTGCCGTTAGGGTCACTCAGAGTAGAAACATGCCTAAATGGAACAGTTTTACGAATCAAAATTGCCACTCCCCGGGCCTTACTGGAGAACGTTGACTGGAAGACCTGGTTGACCCAGGTACACCTTAGTAATTTATCTTTTATAGGATTAATATGCGTTTCCTGCAAGTAAACAATATCAGCAGAGAGGGCCTTTAAATGAGAGAACACCTTGGCGCGTTTAATTACGTGCCCCATTCCCCGGACATTCCAGCTGGTAAAAGTAATGCCGCCACCTTGTGGAAGTAAACTAGGATGCATATCTAATTAAAACTGTGTCAATATGCATATATGCAGCCCTTAGAAAACAAAAATAATAAAGAAACAATGCAATCCAGAACACTAAGAACATTACCCCCCTCCCCCCGCCCCACTTTCCCAAACAAAGTGAGAGCAAAGACCCAAAATACTCACACAGGGGTTGCCGGACCATATGAACTGTCAAGCTAAAGCTAGGCTAACATTGTAACCTCACGGCTCCCTCTCAAGCAATGTAAACAAACATAGTAGCGGTCATGAAAATGCCCATGCCTGAATAACTGCACAGTAAGAGTGACATACCAGAAAGTGCCAGGTCAGTAAATGGGCAGCCAATGTTCAAATCAAAGTTTCTGCAAAAACCTCAGCTTCCCACGGCGACGAAAACACCTTGTCCAAGTCACCGTGGGTTACACGCAGCCTTGCCGGATAAATGAAGCTTGTCCTTACACCAGCATCCCGAAGCCTCCTACGGACACCATCGAAAGCCTGCCGTTCCTTCATCACCTCCGCTGGGTAATCAGGAAAAATATGGATTGCCTTGCCATTGTGGCGCAGAGGAAATTGTTGACGGGCCAGTTGCCGTATCTTCTCCTTCATCTGGAAATGATGGATCCGGGCAATCATTATGCGCGGCCGCGCATCTTTACCAGAGGGTAGCTTACCCATATGGTGCGCACGATCAACTTCAAGTGGCTTTGGAAAGTTACCTGCACCGAGAAGCTCAGGAATAAACTCCGTCACAAACTCCGTGGGGCGACCATTCTCGATCTTTTCAGGGAGACCAACAATTTTGATGTTCTGGCGTCTGGAGCGAGCCTCGAGGTCTATCATCTTCAGGCGAAGCGCTCCATTTTCTGCACGCACCTCTGTGCATGTCTGCTCCAAGGTGGAGAGGCGGCGGTCATAGTCCGAGCTAGCTTCCTCTATTTCTTTTACACAATTCCCGAGAGTCACCAAAGAAGCTTGGGTAGATGCAAGAGATGCCTCTAATATGTCGAACCGGTCAGTCATCATTTTACTCATATTCCGTATTGCAGAAAGCATATTAACTGATTCAGTTTTGTTTCCTGGCTCCGTGGCTACCGCAGCTACCGCGGCATGCTTATCATGCTCCGAGGGCAGTTGTCCCTCATCCTCATTCGGGGCTTTATCCGGCTTCTTCCCGCGGTCCGCTCTTGGTTTTGTTATGTTGAGTCATTCAGAAGTACAAAATTGTACCAAAAAGTCGGCAAATACTTCTAAAAATGTACTAAATGACCGAAATAAGTAGAGCTTGAGAGCTGCCTAGGTAAAACACTTCTACTCCATACGGTGCTCACTAGCGCCCCCCAAGATCAAACCATTTCTTAAACAAGACTGTCAACATGTGTATTCCTGCTGTAAAAGTGGGCGTTTAAACCATAGACTGCTAATATCAATGGACGAAGCCTGAGTGACCTCACTCATCTGTCATGGCAGGGGGCTCCGGTGGCTCATCGGCAGTAGGACCTCCGGGCCTCATGAAAAGATATCACATTGGACCCACCACCACAGCCTAAACTTACCTAGGAGAATTTTTATTACAACACCTACATCATACAAATGACCCATTCATACTGTAAACAACACTTTGTTTTATACCTGGGAGATAAATAACTCACTGTGATATTTCCTTAAAAATAATTTAAACTTTGTAATATATGCACCTTTCAGACATTTGATTAATTAATGTTCTAATATAACAAAAAAAATGTAATCAATTGCCAGTACAAATGCAACATTAGTGATAGCATGATAACAGATTTAGAGTGGCTTATGTACTTTTTTCTAAAAGTTTAATCTCCATTTATAGATTTTGCATATAAATGAAGTGTTCTAGTGTCCGTAGCATTGTCCAGTTTTCTCTGTGTGCAGAAGTTCGGTCTGAGAGGGAAAAGGGAAGAAAGGGGGTAAGTGGACTGCACCTTTATGCAGCTTTTCTAGTCTTCTAATGACTCAAAATGCTTTTACAATATGTATCACATTCACTCATCTACACACATTCATGCACTGATGGCAGAGGCTGCTACAAAGTGTCTATTTGTATAAACTAATAACATCAGTCAGCTACACATTCACAGGCCGATGTTTATGCCTTTGAGGGCAATTTTGGGTTTCAGTGTTTTACCCATGGACACTTCAAACCTCCAACCTTGCAATAGAGAGACGACCGACACCACTGAACCACAGCTGCGCCTTCTAATGCAATCCCTGAACCCATTGGCAGTCATATAACGAAGCTTTAGATTGAATTAGTGCAACTGCAGCTCAAACATCGTCTATCAACTCCATCTCTATTCTGGTTTCTCAGTTTTGCGAGTCGGTCTGTAAACAATCACAAAGCTTGGAAAAGGAGGTCATTTAAGTTTCTTTCCTGTTAGTTTGAAAAGGGCATGGTTAAGCTCAGAAATAGTTGTAACTAATAATTATTACATATTTCAATCTAACATCTGTTCATAGCTTTGAGAATTAATAGTAATCTCAGATAATGTCACACATGTCCAGTTAACTGGATATCAAGGCAGTGTAACACAATACTGAGTGACCATTTGCAGGGGTGATTCTTGAGTCTGTTCGGGCCTGAGGCAAATTTTTCAGGGGGGCCCAATAACCAACGTGAATCACCTTCATGTTATAAATAATAGTTACTATTATCAGCAATTTGAGGGGGTACTTTATCCGTCGCTTTAAACTTAAGTATCCAATGTCTTGCCTTCTTCGTTCTTTCTTTTACTCCCAGACGAAGAATTCCTCTTCTTTTTTCTTTGGCAACTTTGGTTTTTCACAGGAGTAATGCATTAAGCAGTAATGCGGTAAGCAGCACAATGAGAGTGCTACTGTTAGATAGGGCCCTCTGAGGGAGGTATCCTGTCATTGCAAAATTTGCACATTTTGAGCCGTTGTTGTGGTTTAAAGTTTGTCAGCCCTCAGGGGCCCCTTACTGGCAAGGGGCCCCAAGCAATCGCCTGCCTTGCCTGTTGACAACCAGCACCTCTAACCATTTGAAATTAATTCATTTTAATTCTGACTCAGGTAACTCAACATATTGTCAGGAGCTCTACTTTACTGCTTGTTATGCCGTTCATTAAGCTGAACTGAGCAGATGTCAAAAATACAAAAGTAATGCAACTCAATCATCCCTTCTGGGCCTCCATACATGTTGGTGACTGTGTCTGCAGAGACTCTGTCCTCTGCCTATATTTTCATGTTTTAGTTTGTTTTGGTTGACACAGGACGTTTCTGGGCGGGGAGCTGGTGTGAGTGTGTGCCTCTGGGGCCGATGAGCCCAGGAGGAGGGGCCCAGTTTGAATGTTGTGTTTACAAGCTGCAATGAACAATACTGACTCTACCTTTACATCTAAAGATCACAAAGGTGCATTAATGCATCTGTTTTTGCTTTCTTGTGTTAAAGCTCTCCCATGGAAAATGTGTTTTTCAAATTCCGAGCTCTCACCTGTTTTAACCTTCCAGGAATAAAACTCTTTCTCTGTAAGTAGATGAAATATACATGACTTACAGACAGGTGTTATACCGTTAACGACGGACACATTCATTCATCTGTGAACATCTTCAGATGACATTTCAGATAACAACCTTTCTAGTGAGAATACTCAGTATGTAATTTATTTAATCACTGATTGACCGATAAATTACCTGAAAGGAACACGTGTTGATTGTGATGTAACAGACTGAAATCATGATTTCATAGAGCGCTGCCGAGGAACAAATTGTTTCTTGTTGCCAAGTGAACAAGCTTTTTTTTTACCCCCCAGCATTTCTTTGTGTTGCTGCATTTGATCTGTTTTGATTCCTTGACAGTTGGATTGAATCTGATGACAGCTCGGAGCCCGCAATGCTCTGTGTGTGTCTTGTGAAATTGGTAACGCTTGATTTTTCCTGTTTCAGAGACATAAAAACCAAAGCAGCAATCTGTCTGTACACAGGCAAACAGTCAAACCATCAAGGCAAGTTTTTTTTTTTTTTTTTTAGATGAATGAGAGGGAATAGTGATTCTGATAGATCAAACCTACAATCAATGAAGTCAAAGCAAGACAGGAATTCTCTCTCTATTATTCTCCTACAAACACAGTGAAAGCACACCCGCTAATTAAAGAAAAGCCAGAGAGGAAGAGAATCAGACAGGCAGGTATGCCGGTGGGATAAAGGAGACTTTAGACTTCATAAAGGAAAGCGAGCAAATTGACCTCCTGAATGAGGGAACTGTTTCATTACATGTCCCCCGGGCGTGCAGGGTAATAAGGTTAAAGCTAGGGGCAAACACTGCAGGATTAAAAGACACACAGGCGGGGAGGCAGCGAAGATGGAGATGAAGCAATTGTAGTTTTAATGACTGTCTTTATACATCTCCAAACACATCCCGCACAACCTCCGGTTTATATTCAGAGAAGGAGAGTGAAGTTAAAATTTCATGCTGTAGACAGGAAACAGATGATTTCTGCACAAACTGCATCACACGGCTATAATACACACGACAGGTTAGCTAACAGGTTATCTCTCTGTTATCTGTTTAACAAGGTGGAAATATCTCTCATTTTTTCTGCATGGGACCATATCTATGTAATCATGGGCTAATCAGCATGGATGGTGGAAAAAAAGCTTAAAGGTATAAAATGGGACTCTCACACCCAAACTCATCTGTCCCTCAATTGTTACAGAATCATTT
The DNA here is from genome assembly GCF_963584025.1 of Labrus mixtus. Classification (NCBI taxonomy): domain Eukaryota; kingdom Metazoa; phylum Chordata; class Actinopteri; order Labriformes; family Labridae; genus Labrus; species Labrus mixtus. The sequence goes on from NC_083615.1 coordinate 32,092,108, forward strand.
CACATTTTTTGGGGGGGCAAATTGTCCAGCCATCTACAATTCAAGACAGCTTTGAGCACTGCACTGATGCTTTTTTTTTTAGACATGGGACGCAGAAGGAGAAAGAGAATTGTTCATGTGCGTCTTTGTCCATGCAAAGGTTAAACAAAACAAAAAGTCTCACAAAGAAAAAGAAAAAGTGAGAGCTTTTTGCTTTGCCCAGGTCATCGGTTGGTCCTGAGTCTTTTATAGCATGGCTGAATGACCTGGGGCACACAGCACATCTCTCTCTCTCTCTCTCTCTCTCTGGCTCTCTCTCTCTCTCTCACACACACACACACACACACACACACACACACACACACACACACACACACACACACACACTTTGGCCATACATGGACTGGAGGTGGGCAGTCAGTAAGATGGGCATACACACAGAGAAGCCTCCTGTTACCCCCACACAAATGCAATACCTGGCTGGATGGGCAATGATAGTTCACCACACACACACTCTGACCCCCCCCCCCCCCCCCCCCCCCCACACACACACACACACACACACACACACACTACCCTACACACACACACACACACACACACACACACACACACACAGCATGCATCCAGAGTAAATAGTGCTGGTTTGAAGGGCAGAGGGGCAAGGTTGAGAGGTGACCAGTGTCCAGGTGTGCCTCTCCAATTATCTGCTGCTGCTGCTGCTTCTCTCAAAAACCACACAAACACACACACTCACACACACACACACACACACACACACACACACACACACACACACACCCTTGCAAGCACAAGCATACAATCGCACACAAAAACACACCCACCCTGCTCATATTCCCCTCTCATCTCTCTTCTCAGCACAATTAAAGTAACTCCTTGCTCCAGCACCTGGTCTCCGCTCTGCAGAGAGGAGAGAGGGAGACAGGTACAGGGAGAGAAAGATCAATTTGATATCCTGTTTGTATTGTCTATCTCTCTCTTGTTTGCATCTCAGGCTGAGTTTTTATTTCTTCTTTTTTTTATTTGATGTGAGATGGCAACCTGTGAGACGCCACCCGCCTGCGTTTCAGGTCCTATTTGGGATGCCTGTGACTGCTATTTGACTTTGAAAATATCAGATCCGTGAGGAAGAGGGGGAAATGGCAATGGAGAAGCAGGAGGAGGAGGAGAAAAGAATAGAAAGAGAAGGCGGTCTCTGAACACATTGATTGGTTCATGTAAAGAGTGGAACGAGGAGGCAGGAAAGAAAGAGAGGTGGAAGTGAGTGGTGGTGGTGGAGGGGTGTTAAACAAACAGAGAAAGTAATAACAGGAGCTGAACGTGAGAACATCGTGGGGGATGAAAGAAAAGGGGGAATGGGAGCGGATCAAAGCGGATAAGGGCGAGGAGGGAAATGGTGAGATGAAACAGGGAGCTGAGGGAAGAGTGAGACCGGGTGTAACAGAGCTGGAGAGAGGAGGAGAGAAGCCGCCTCTATACTCACAGGGTCAGAGGGAAAGAAGGAAACAGTGCTGTTCTCGTCACCTCCAACTTTAACAGGAAGTCTGTCTGCCTTTAAAGCAGACGCACTTCCTGTTCTGATTGTGAGCTGTGTTCTGGAGTTGCCTATTCACATATGCACAAAAAAGTCCGGGCAAAGTCGAAGAAACAGCTGTCTGATCACTAATTCAGCTCACCCTAAAAAATTCAGAAATCTCTAAGGAGTTCTGTGCCTTCGAAAGGCAAGAGTCAAAATTATCAATGTTGGACTAACGCTCCTATAATGCAGTTGGGGATTGATTTAGGCCTAGTCCACACGTAGGCGGGTATTTTTTTTAAACAGAGGTTTTCCTCCGCCATTAAAAAAAATGAATCCCTCCCACAAATGCACAGTTCTCTAAAAAACATCCTCGTCCACAAGCTCTGTTACCATAAACATGCCAAGTCAACAACGTCGTCTTTAACATGCAAACATTTTCTCCCCATTTCTCTGCAATTACCATTTCATTTTCAAAGTTTTCGACCGGATCTCGTCCAAAACCGCAGACATTGGCGGTGTGGTTTGTTTGAGTGTTTCTGAGTCTGTAGTCCACTCAGGCGCCCCTGCTCGTCATACTGTGCAGGCCTACAGTATGTATGTGTAAACATGTCCAGTTAGCATTGTTCACACCAGCACCAGTTTGGTAACATCTATTGCATTAAGCCCATGTAAACAGAAAGTGACAGCGTAGCACATATCAAACGGAGGAGAAACCTACACATAGTGTAACATTACCAATACTTAGTATTCCTCGTCTACACATAAACGCACAGAATAAAACTGTTTTCAAAAATACTCGCCTACATGTGGCTAAGACACATGATTCAATACTGTTTTTTGTTTTTGTGTGTGGACTTTTGACAATCAGGACCCTTGTTTCAGAAACTGTGTTTATACAATTATTGAAAAACTGTAAAAGCTCATGAATTCAATTAAAATGTTCATTTTTGGCAATAACAAAAAAGAAAGATTAAATATGATTTTACTCTTCTCTCAAGCACGCCTGCAGGAGGTCACAGAAGTTATGGTGGAGGAGCACTTTTTTCAATTACATGAGAGCAGCTGATTTGATTTGCATTATGAAGGACCATACCAACAGACACCCGCTGCACCCCGGGAACAAGAGCTCTCCAGCTGCAACCCAATGGTGTGTTCCGCACCCTGCACCTTAAGGTTACAGCCTGTATATGATTCAAGTACATCCTGCCAACACATTAGCATACAAAGTGTTAAGCTATGCTTCACCCTTCTTCGTTCCCGTCTCTCTGTTTTACTCTAGTATGCACAGCTGGAAGCTGAAGGTACGCTGATGTTCCAATGTGATAATGAAGGTGTGATTACAGCAGAAATCCACCTGCAATGTCGCTTTAAGTTATTAATAACAGATGTTAATATGGATTGACGTGTGTAGATATTTGTCTTGTGTGTCTGTGTGTGTGTGTGATAGTGCGACTTTTCCTCTGGATGTGCATTATCGCTAAAACTGTCGTCTGAGGTATATGAAATGGTTCATCTCTGTCAGCTTAGCTTCTCACCTGACACTCACACACACACACATACACACGCAGGAACAATGATGGCCACAGAGAAATACACCTGTCACAGCACAGACTCATTCATTGAAACAACAAGTGGAATTATAGATAACTCTAAAGTCTGAGTGTGAGACCCCTTATAGGCAGACTCTGCAGGGCTGTTTGCGTTGGTTTTTGTGAAGTGGACGTTTGGTTCAATGCAGAGAAAAGGTTTATTTTGGACCAGGTGTGTGCTTTATGGCTGATTTAAATAAACAAAATCTTATCACAGAGATACTTGCTGTATTTGAACTCTTTGAATTTGAATTGGACTGTCTCTCTGTCTCAGTTAAGCATCTGCAGACATTTTGCTTCAGTGGTAAATACATTCTCAGTCCATGTTCAGAACAAAAATAGCACTCTTAGCTCATATCGTTTTGTGAATCTGTGCAGCAGGAACCTTATTTAATACTTTTTTTATTTTCAATGTCAAAGCAGCTAAATGAAAACTTTACATCATCAAACATAATGGCTAAAATGGAGCCCTCAAAATAGATGAGCAAACACTTGAAATCTATTTTCCAGAGTGATCAATCATGCCCTTCATCAAGAAGTTTTATGCCAAGACAATGTCCCCTAAAAGGAAAGGAAAGTTCCTTTTATAAGACCTCCATTATAAATGTCTTTATGCTGTCACCTGACCTTGTCTCTTGTAATACTTAGTGCAGCCACTAGAGGTCACCACTGAATATGAAAACATACTTGATAATCTTTACTGTCAAATATTTTGGTGAGGACAATCTCTTTAGGATGTAAACGTCATTCTCTCCTTTGACTTCATTCAGTCATCAAAGATTCAGTTTTGAGGCTCTGAAATTAATTCAGTCGAAACCGTCCACTATTATAGCGGGATGTGATCACATCTTGTCGTTTCTTTTTGAGATCGTCTCTTTGTCAGAGCACTGTAGGTCTCTACTTAATAAGCTTCAAACGCAGCTCTCCCCTGCTGCGCTGAATAGGGAGAGAAAGATGGACGCATTAGAGAGGAGATGAGGGAGGAGGAGAGCAAAGGAGTGAAGGAGGGAGAGAGGGAGGGAGGGAGAGCTGGCTGAGGAAAAGGGAAGGAGGGGGACAAAGTGTGGAGGAGAGAGGTGATGTGATGTCTGTGGTGTCTGGATGAGTTATCTCTGTCTTTATATATTTGTTTGTCTTTATGATGTGTTATTGTTAAGCTTAAAAGGATTGTTTTTTTTCAACGTTAAATTGAACTTCTCACATGAATCTGGATCTGAAAGGGAAGAACATCGTGTACTAGAGCACCTGTAATTGTTGGGGAAGGAAATTGCAATTTCACCTCTGGCATTACTGAGTTTTAAATACACCGCTCTGATTTTACAGTACAGTACTTAGTGTCTAAGTCTTCTAATATCAATGAATGTACATACGATGACAATGTACATACAATGTACATACAATGTACATACAATGACAATTTATATCAATCTTTGGACTGCCGTTTCCAATACAAATGACAAAATGTTCTCCAAAAGCAACTCTGATTCTTCCTGTATCTTATTGGCTCTTATTGTATCTTAATGGTCGCTGCTCCTCTTTAAGCAGAGAATAGAGAGAGAGAGAGTTTAATGTCTCAGCTCGGTGACAGTTCAGTCTTTTAACTTAAGAACATTTTAACTCAAGTTTATGTGAGTGATTTCTGGAGAGTTCTCGCTGTAAGTCAGCCACTGTTAAGCTCTGACACTTTGTCACTTAGTCTTTCCATCAATTACTCTCAACTGGCTGCAGTGTGACAGGGTTACTGTGTCTTTGCAACAGCACTTTATTTATCAGCACAACAAATATGAAAAACAGACTGTGTCCGGCTAAGGTGTCTTTTAATCAAAATGTGTTGTAACAGAGTCCCTCCCACTCCTCTGAGCTTGTGTCTGTCATAAAACATTTAACATAAGTGTGAAGCTAACACGTTTCGTTTCCCATGTGCAATAAGTCAAACTTTATTTGAGTTGTGTTGAAGTGAAACCTGAGAAACAATAAGAGCAGTACTTAGGGTGACGTGTTTACTGTGAACATGATCCTGACAAGAAAAAGAAAAAAATGGAATTGTATCACAAATACAATCTCAAATGTAACCTACAATAAGTAGAATGTGCAACATTTTACACATTAATAGAGCAAAAAACAATATGTCCTCTGTAAATGTCTCTGTGCGTCATGACTGTGTACAATGAGTGAAGAGCACGAGTCCCACCAGCTGTGTTGTTGTACGGCCGTGTTTACATCATGTTTACATCATGTTTACATCGTGTTTACATCGTGTTTACATCGTGTTTACAACGTGTTTACATCGTGTTTACATCATGTTGACATCGTGTTTACATCGTGTTTACATCGTGTTTACATCATGTTTACATCATGTTTACATCGTGTTGACATCGTGTTTACATCGTGTTTACATCATGTTTACATTGTGTTTACATCGTGTTTACATCGTGTTGACATCGTGTTTACATCGTGTTTACATCGTGTTTACATCATGTTTACATTGTGTTTACATCGTGTTTACATCGTGTTGACATCGTGTTTACATCGTGTTTACATCGTGTTTACATCGTGTTTACATCATGTTTACATTGTGTTTACATCATGTTTACATCATGTTTACATTGTATTTACATGGTGTTTACATCATGTTTACATTGTATTTACATGGTGTTTACATCATGTTTACATCGTGTTTACATCATGTTTACATTGTATTTACATGGTGTTTACATCATGTTTACATCGTGTTTACATCATGTTTACATTGTATTTACATGGTGTTTACATCATGTTTACATCGTGTTTATATCATGTTTACATTGTGTTTACATCATGTTTACATCGTGTTTACATCGTGTTTACATCGTGTTTACATTGTATTTACATTGTGTTTACATCATGTTTACATCGTGTTTACATCGTGTTTACATCGTGTTTACATTGTATTTACATGGTGTTTACATCTACTGGATCAAAAAGTTGCACATTCTTCCTTTGAGCTTTTGTGTTTCTGTTTCTTTAAGATATTTTTTTTGTTGCTTTATAAACATATTTATCATGAAAAACAAATGGTATATGTGGTTATAACGTGAAGATGTGCTTGTGATCTGCAGATAACAGATAGATCTTAACTGATGTTTTTCAGTGTTTAGTGTTTCTTCATGTTCTAGTGTGTTTTGTTCATTCTTGAGTTCTGTGTGTGTTTAGTGTTTCATGATTTTGTTTGTAGTTGTCCTCTGTGTTTCTTGTATTCCTGCCTGTGTGTTTCTCAGTGTGATTGCCCTGATTGTCCTCACCTGTGTCTTGTTAGTCTCACCTGTGTTTGATTACCCCTGTGTCTATTTAGTCTCTGTGTTTCTTCCCTCCTGTGTCGGTTCATAGTATGTGTTTGTGGTATGTGGTTTAGTCGTCAGTTTGCTAGTGTCTCTTGTGCTTCCTCGTGGCTCCTTGTTTTTTCGTGTTTTGGAATTTTGATCTTTATTTTAAATAGTTTTTTGTTTCCGCACTTGGGTCCACCTCCCTTGTTTTACACACCGCATCGTAACAGACAGCTAAGGATGGCTTCTTTTATACACATCGTCTTTACCAAGATTTTCAAAGACAGGGTTGTTTATTTTCTAAAACTAGCATGATTTTAAAAGTAGCATTCCCTCAGTTCTCCGTCTGCACCCCCTCCCCTCTGTGCTCCCTTAAAAGCCACGCCCCTCACTTACTTGTACGAGCGCCGTTGCTCCAGAAGTGGACCTCAGCTCAATACTTGCATTGAGTAGAAACTACGACGTCTCATTCAGCGATAAGTTAACACTAAACTTTATCATAATACATACTCACTACGTCTAATGACAAACTCTCAGTTTAAACTCCATCACCTGTCACACGCTTTGAGTGTGGACTAGTGCTCGCAAGAGGTAGAGAGCGAGCAGGGAGACAGGGAGGCGTGTGATTGGTTCATCAGATTGGTACCTCATGGAAGACATTGGTCGAAGTTTTTACAGACTTACAACTGATACAGACGACAGATTTTCAACGTTCCTTTTTCAGAGAACATGAGTTATTAATTTCAGTCAGGACCTAAAGACAATTTACATCAAAATCTTAAAAAGTGTATCTGGAGGAAATGACCAAACAAAATAACAACCTTTAATGAATACAGACAAATTAACAGATTTAATTCAAAAATCACAATACAGAGTCACATAAACTATAAATCAGCTGCTTCTGCTTCTTTCATTGAATTATATTAATACAATATTAATAATTATGGTCACATTTATAATATTCAGAATCAGAAATACTTGATCAATCCACAGGGGGAAATCGGGTTCTACAGTTGCTCTTAAACACAAAATATTAGAAAATGTTAGAAATATAGAAATAATTGTACAATATAAAATAGAAATAGAAATAATAAAATAAGCAACAAGTAGGCTACCAAGTGAAAGTAAGAATAATCACAAGATATATGTCCAAAGTGCAGGTAATTAAAGATATAAATCATATTTACAGATATAAATACACACTGCGGTGTTAAACAGTGAAGATATTTTATGGTTTATGTGTAGCGCTCAATGTGGACGTGTTGTTGAGCTGTTAACATTAAACATCAACAGGATAGAGTCCAGGTTAATATAATAATAATAATAACAATAATAATCTTTATTTATACAGCACCCAAAACAAGGTTTACAAAGTGCTTTACAGGATAAAACAGAATCATGAAAAAATATGGACAAAAATCACCAAAAACAACAACGGTAAAACATAAAAAACAACAGAAACAGACGGAGCGGGAGGATAAACAGAAAATATTATTAAAGATCAAATTAATAATGATGATGACATTGATAATTGTAATAATAATAATAATATTAATTAATTAATAATAATCATATTTAAACTATTGATGAACCCGATTATAATGATTAATGGTTATTAATGTAGTTTTGGTATAGGAATTTAAAAGTTGGAGAAGTGTACAGATTATGTGGTATATGTTCATAACTCTATACTCAAACTGTCCTCAGAGGAACATCTGGTCCCTGTAAAACTGTTTGAAGATAAAATGATAAGAGAGAAGTTATGGTGGGGGGCCCGCAACAGTGGAACCGTAACTCTCCTCCTGGTAGCTTTTTAGATCCAAACAGTGTTCAGGGACCAGTTTTTTTATTTATTTGAGTAAAGTTTGTGTATTCAGTTCAGAAAATAAAGCATATAATGTTTCAATTCTCCAACTTTCAAATGTCATAATGCAACTTTGAAAAAATAATAATATTGATAATAATAATAGTAATGTGGATTACATGAATAATGATGATGATAATGTGTGTGTGTGTGTGTGTGTGTGTGTGTGTGTGTGTGTGTGTGTGTGTGTGTGTGTGTGTGTGTGCGTGTGCGCGCGTGTGTGTTCACTGTCTTTTTGTTGTGATGTTTTTTCGTGTCAGTAGCAGCTGACTGTGTGACTCCTCCTGACTCTTTTCATTTACCGTCCTTCTCTTGAACTCTGTGGCTGGTTTGGAAAACATGTCGCCGCAGCGTGGCAGCCTTGACATGCTCCGACACACACGTGGTTAGCGTGTGTGTCGCTACCTTTGTCTCTCTCCGATCGTTTTCTCTCTCCCTCCCACTGTGTGTTTCTTTTTCTTCTCTTCCTGCACCAACAGACTGACACACACACACACACACACACGACCCCCCTGTCCCACGTTCTGTGTGCCGGTCCTGACTCCAGCTTCAATTACCTGGTGGCCACGGAAGCAGGGCCCTAAATGGGTTGTAACACTGAAAAGGCATGTCTGCAATGGATCGCCCAGTGGGAAGGAAGAAGAGGATGAGGAGAGAGAGCGAGAGAGAATGAGAGAGGAAAAAAGTGAAAGATGGTGAAAAGGAAAAGAGTGAAAAGCAACAGGATCAAATCGGGGAAGGTAAGTGCAAGATAAAAATGGAAGAAAATAGAAGAGACAAAAGCAGGAAAAAGGATCAGAAGAAGAGAGAAAGAAAGCATGCCTGCAGAGAATTCAAGGAGAGAAGAAGAAAACAAACAAGAAGACAGATGTGTCAAACGTTTTGTTAAGTAGACTCATTTCTTAATGGATTTAAACACAGAGGATGCAGGTGTGAATGAATTTATGTAAACATCATGATGTTAACAAACTCCCCGGCGTCCAGTATCTTTTTTTTCCTCTCATCCCACTCTTTCACATTATTCATCTCTCTGTGTGTTTTCTGTCATGTGCTCACCCCTTAGTGTGTTTTTTTCTCTGCTATAATTCCGCCTTTTTCGTCTCTTCAGCTGGTGGGGAGAAAAAAAAGGATAAGACGAGGACGAGGAGGAGGAGGAGGTGAAGGAAAAGCAGGCAGAATAAAAAGCCCGGAGTGGGTGACAATGAAAAGGAGCTGTCGTTTCCTACACGGCTTAAGAAATGATCTCACTGAGCCTAATACCAGATACAATTTGTGAGATTATTACAGAGAGAAATTTGCATCATTATTCTATTTCAGTTCCCCTGAAACAAAACAAAAAAAAAGCAACATCAAAAATATCAGCACCCTGAGAAAGTGAAACGTTAAATCAAAGATCAGCACATTTAAAAATGATTTCTATCTTTAATCATCTTTGGAAAAAAAGTACCTGCTAATGACTCAGAAAGATTCTCACAAGCAGAAGTTAAGTGGTCTGACTCAACAGATTTAGTCTGTTTTAGTCGTTCATTTAAGAACATTTTTACTATTCAATCAAATTGGATTTATTTATTTTAATAGGGACAATTAACATAATTTCAATACAAAGTATGAAACTGATGTGCTGCTTAAAGAGTAAACACAACAAGCTTCACATCACATTGATGTGGAAAGACTTCATGTTTGAATTATTAGTGAGCGATAATGAGAGGTACACTAACACTTCATTAATGGTTTATAACATGTTTTCATGTATTTGTGGAGACAGTAGCTCAGTCCATAGGGACCTGGGTTGTGAACCAGAGGGTCACCGGTTCAAGTCCCGGTGTGGACCATAATATGGAAGTTGGTCTGGTAGCTGAAGAGCTGCTAGGCCTTCTGTCGAGGTGCCCCTGAGCAAGGCACAGAACACCCAACCGCAGCAGCTTGTAGCAGCCCCACTCTGACATCTCTCCACTAATGCATGTCCACAACTCCTGTTTGTGTGTGATTCAGGCCTATGTGTGTGTGAGAAGCATGCCTCTAAAATAACAGAGTGTAAACCAGAATTTCCCCTCAGGGATTAATAAAGTATAGAAAATAAGATTTGGATGCAGATTTGAGGGTTATTAAAAAAGATTTTTTATAGAATTGTCATCCATTAAAATCTTCTTAAAGCTTCTGTTCCAGTGTGTAATCCATAAATGAATCATTAACAGCTCTGACTTTCTCTAATAGTAAAATAAAGACTGAAAGTTTGAATTAAAGCATTTATTAATGTGTGGAAAAAAAGTAGAAATAAGACAAGTCCATTTAAAAAGCATTTTAGATGTGTTGCTTCTCGGGGGCATTCATGAACAATTTTGTTGGGTCTGCTGTCAAGAAAATTGTACGGAGCCCCTGAAGTCCTAAAAAGTAAAAAAAAAAAAAAAAAAAAAAAAAAACGTCTTGTGAGCACAAAATAAAAATATTTTGCACACAAGATTTTTTTTTTTTTTTTTTTTTTTTACTTTTTGGAACTTCAGGGGCTCCATACAATTGAAAGAAAATATATTTAAAGATTAACCATTTACAAACATCACAGCCTTTTTTTTTTAAAGTTCATTCATTCAACCTTTATTTAAATATCAAAGAACCCTTGAGGGCATGCCTTTATTTTCGATGATGTCGAGAACACAACAAAAACACAAACATATGTAGAAACAGGAAAACACAAAGAATATCCCTCAGCACATTTCAGGCAGATTATAGTTAAAAAACTTGTAGTTTTAAATTGACCAATAGGAACAAGTGATACAAAAAATAAAATAAAAAGTGTGAGAGATAGAACAGTGGATAGAGTTGGAAATCAGGGAGAGAGAGAGTGGGGAATGACATGCAGGGAAAGGAGCCACAGGCTGGATCCTGCTTGAAGGACTACAGCCTTCCTACAGGGCGTGCGCTCTAACCACTGCCCCACCAGCGCCCCGATGTTGAGGTCTTTGTTTGACTGACAGATCTCTGTCTGTAAACGTGAACACACAAGTCGGGAAAATGAAACACAAATCAGACATTATACGACATGAGAGAAGACATGATGTGCCATTACAGCTGCAGCAGCATGCACTGAGCTGACAGGCCAGATGGTGGAGGAGAGTCACACACACAGCTGAGACCTCACCGTCCTGACCTGGCTCATCTTATTATAAAAGTAAACAAAGACTACATTTAGTACATTTAGTAAAAACAGGAAATTGTATAACATGGATGCAGGTTTGACATTTTAGACATTATTAACAGAATACATGTTTGTAAATGGCTGCAAAAACATATTAATGTGTTCTTGAAAGCTGCTGTTACCAGTATTTCCATTTAAATAATGACTTCCTGTTTGAATAAGTTTTTGCTGCAAATGAAGAATCCTCAGAGATTCATAACCCAACTCTGCAGATCCTGTTTTCTTTCTACATCGCCTTAGGGCACTCTTTTCTTTGCTCATTTCTTTGTTTTCTGGCCCAGCTTCACCACTTTGGTTCACTCTTAACGGTTTCACCTGCACTATTCAGCTGTTTTTTGAGAGGAAGAAAAAAGTCTCAAAGCCCACTGTACACTACCTGCTCATCATTAAATGGAGGCAGACAAAGCAAATAACTTTAGTGGTGAACACAGCTGAAGAGCCAGATATTTCCCTCAGGATTCAAAGAGAAGAACAGGTAGCCAAAGAGGAGAGTGAATATTGGATTTACCATCATCAGGACTCCAAGTGAATGTTAATGGTTCTCCATGTCTGGTGTACACATGAATATGCAAATGTTTGCTTTGCTTACAAGTTTGCATCAACTTCAAAAGTGATGAAATGACAGTGTTGTGTTAACAGTTTGTTTCTGCTGCCCCCAAGTGGCCGTTCAGACTCAATTAGCCAATGTAACACAGAAGAGACAGATAGTGGCTCCTACCTGTCGCTCAAATTGGCCACATCCCTTTTTATTCATAGATGAATAAGCCTTTATCATTAGAACAGATGAATGTATAAATATTCACCCTCCATAGTTATTACCAAAAGAGAAAAATAAAGAGCTACTGAAGTCCCAAGAGGTAAAACAAAATATCATTCTGTGCACACAAGATGATGAATTGTTACCACAACAATTCTCTTGTGCGCAAAAAACTCAAACACTTTCTTGGGATTTCAGGGGCTTTGTAGAAATAAGCTTAAAAGGTAAAAGAAAAATGCTAACACCAGGCGGCAAACATGTTTAGTTCTGCTGTGACGCCGGTGGTTTTATTATGGAACCTAATGTGGATTGACTCACTTTTACAGATGCCCTCTAGTGGCTATTTCAAGAACTGCAGTTCCTCTACCCTGAAGGTTGGTCTTCCCCCTTTCAACATTTTCAGCACCTCTACCAGACAACAATTAGATTTTTATCTGAAAACTAATGTGGACAGTTTTAATGACCTGATCATCAGCTGAAAACTCCACACAGGTAGGCGTCGTCATTTTTTCTCTGGTCTTCGTCAGCAGCACTTTTTTTTTTGTTGTTCATTTAACAGAAATATATTTGTGTTATAAATGGTTTTTTTTTTCTTTCTTCCTTCTGTCTTCTCACCCATCGCTAAACCAGTGTGAGTCTTTGTTTTTTCACGTCTCCATATTTTCAGCATGAATCTCTTGTGTTCTTCTTTAGCGCGTGTGGGCGGGTGTCCGTCTGAGTGTGTGTGTGTGTGTGTGTGTGTGTGTGTGTGTGTGTGTGTGTGTGTTCAAGACTGGGTGTGTGTCCAACGCCAGTCCCACCTTCTGCACCACCATTCATCTCAATTTAGCCGTGCTCGATGTGTGACTCGCTGCTGTGTTTTTTGCGCGTGTATGTATGTGTGTGCAGCCATCACGGCCTGTAGATGTATAAATCATTGGTCGGGATTACGACTGTTTTATTATTCATGATGCGGGCCCTTTATTGCCTGCGATATTTATCTCTTTCCTATCTCCCATGACCTGCACCAGAGAGAGGGAGGAGGAGGAGAGAGAGAAAAGGGAGGAAGAAAAGAAAGAGAGAAGGTGTGCGCCTGCGTTGGGAGGGGGTGGGAAGCTTTAGCTGAGCTGTACATAAATACATTTGTTAAGTGGGCGGGTGTGGTTGAGTATTTGTGTGTGTTTTTGTGTGACCATCGATTCTTCCACCATGAGGCCCTGAAACCACACGCATGATGTTGTCCTGCAGAACACATTTTCTTTTATCCTCCTCACATATGCCTCTTCTGTTCATTATTCCCCCTTTTTGTCTCTCCTGTTGTGTTTCTGTCTACTGATTCTCTCTGTCCCTCCAGCCATTTCAAGGCTTCATGATGTAAGCATGATAAATGTATAACCCGTCTCTGACCTTCATAATCCTTCATTACAGCCTTCTGTTCTGTTTCCATCCTTTCTCTGAAACTGAAGGCTTCAGATGTGTTGAACTCCAGTCTTGTTGTTGATGATGATGATGTTACAGAGTTTTGTTGTGACTGTGGATTTGAAGGATAAAATATATATAAATACTGTTCTGCATCATTCATAGCAAAAAAACAGGATATTATGTTTTACATGGTATGAGCTGAACAGCTTGTCACTTAAAGTGTAATTGAAATATTAAATATTAAAAGTCAGCAGGTGAACTAAAATTGTCTCTCCACCAAGAAAATCTAAAACAAGTAACTCTTTAAAATATAGAAACACATACTGGAAGAGAAACACTTTTACCTTTTACCACTTTTACCTGTTATTCACAGGTCAAACTGAAATTGAAATCCCATGGCACCAGCCGCACCATGCCTGATTATAAGATGGTGATGTATACAATGAAATGCATCATCGGCTTCATTTGTCCAGAAGTAATGACAGTGTTGGTGATTGAAGGACGCACATCATGTGGGTACGAGGCAATAAATCGATTGTATGTAGTGTGAATCATTTGTATTTTCTATGTTTTCTGTGTATTATAATTTATATAATGTTCACTGTGGTCCTCAGGATTGTTTCGGGTGTGGTTTTATGTGGGGAGGGAGCTGTTATCATTACTTGTTATCTTTTATATAAAATTCATTTTAAGTGGATTTAGAAAAAAAGGCTCACCTGACCTGAAGGTGAGCATGGAGTCAAATTGTTGTCATTCTTCAACTTCTTTTGGCATGAGTAAGTGTACAGGCTTGCCCTCTTGTTTTTTAATGTATTGAACATGACCATGTTTTTTATGTAAAACTGTTACTATTTCATCTAAGGAACCATGTTGATAAGACGTGCCATGTAATAAACTATGGCTTATTTAGCCTTGTTCATGTTTATGTCACTTTATGATTAATCTAAGCAGGAGGAAAGACCTGCTGTGAGTGTGCTGAGGACACAACAACACAAATGAAAGATAATCAGAATCTATTTTTATTGCCAAGTACATTTACACATACATGGAATTTGACTTTTGACTTTGCAAAACAAATAACAAGGAAATATAAAAACAGCAGAGCTCCTGCTGACAGCTTAAACAGAATAAGTTACAAATATAAAGAACTATTTGAAAATATAGAATAGATTATAAAATATAAAAACACAAAATGTGCAATGGAGGAAGTGTGCAGGTATGTTCAAGATGGCGTGCAGTGTAAACAGAAAAAAATAAGTCCAGTGTGCATTAATGTGATACATAGATTCAACCTTCAACATGCTGCAGGAATTGAAGTACAGCTGGGTGATACCTGTAAACAAAAACAGTTTTAAATGAGCTTTTCTTAATGTCTGTAAGATGAACAAAATGTCTACAAATCAACAGCGGACACATGGACACTTCTTCTTCTGAAAGGCTTCCCATGGACACAGAAAATAAATCTACATATGAGAGAGAAGGCAACTCAGTAACTGATTGGTTAAGGTTGCTTTGTGTTCTTTTCAGGAAACTGCACAACAAATAATCTTCCCCTGTGCTTTGTTTTATGTTCTTCGTCTTGCTTTATTTAAAATATCTTGTAGAACTAGAATTTGTGTAATTATTGCTAAAGACGTGAGGACTTGATACCCTGCAGCTTCCTCTTATTTTATTGAAACTGTCACAACAAAAAAAAATCAGCTGGCACGGATTCTGCTGTTTTCATTTCATGTGGTGCAGCCATTTTTTACTAAGTGGTCCCTAAGATACTGTAGTCTGTCTCTGTCTGCACCACACACACACACACACACACACACACACACGCACACACACACACACACACACACACACACACACACACACACACACACACACAAACACAGTCATGTGGAACTAAAGAGGAGCATGTGTCACAGGTCAGCCTCTCTTCCACCTCGCAGGTGGCAGTCACAGCTGTTCACACACAAAAACACACACACACGCGCGCGCACGCACACATTGTCTCTAACTGCCGTATGGAGCCCCCCCCCCCCGTTGAAGCACTGGCTGAGTTTTCACTGTATTTCACTGCTGGCTGGGTTTTCACATTTAGACGTTTTAAAATGTTCATTAACAGTGTTTTCTGTGCTGTCCTGAAAGACTGAATTCTGATCTTTTAAAATGATTTCATGCACTTTCCCACCAACACTTTGCCTACTTGTCCAGAAAAGTCTGATAAGTGCAACATAAATACTGTATAAAGCCAACTGCAAGAATACAGCAACATCTACACTGCCTGAATAAAAGTCTAACTCTTGATATTGTTGTCACCTGTGTCTCTGCATCTCTCTCCTCCCAACATAAAAAACAACACAATGAACTTTAATAAAGACAATATTCCTTTGCTGTGTGTGTCTGGACCTCGAATAATGAAAAATATTGATTTGAAACATCTTTAAATCGATATTACTCTGTCCCATCAGGGACAGCAGAGGGCTCAGTGTCATGAATCCATTCTGAAGCTTACAGCACCATCTAGTGGCTGCTGGCCGTGAAAACAGGGTTTGCAGCAGGAGAGGGTCAATGTCTGACACAGAATGAATTAAAGACCATTTCATTTTGATCTGGTTTTTAATCTTTATTTCAATATTTTGATACTTTTCATTCCTATGTTTTAAAACTGTTTAGCTCTGCTGTTTTAGTGATCAATTGTATCAAAAACGACTGAAGCTTTATTAAACTACAGATCTTCTGTCATATGTTTAACCCAAAGCAACAGCGAGCAAAAGAGAGAGAGCAGCAGCGGTCAATTCAAATAAAGGTTACCATTGTAAGTCCTTCTGGCGTCTCATTAAGAGGCTAAAGCGAGGCTACATTATGTCTCTTACAAACAGAGAGCAGAGGAGGAGACACTGTCTGATCTTAATCAAATACTTTGGCAACAATTTCATGTATTAGTGCAATCTAGGTTGAGTTTGCTTGCTATATTAGGTAGAACAACAAGAATGACCTGAAATTGGGTGCCTATTTTGTTGCTGTAAAATCGAAAAATGTTACTATAGAATAAAATCAAAGATTATAATTCTAGTTTTATTACAACCCCAGTTTGTATACTAGTGCATTGATCCCAAAGCAGCTGTGGCTCAGTGGTTGAGTCGGTCTTCTCTCTACCAGAAGTTCGGGGATTCGATCCCCGGCTCCTGCAGTCACATGTCCGATGTGTCCTTGGGCAAAACACTCGCGCTATACAAGCTCAAGTCCATTTACCATTTACCATTACTCAGGGAGACTGTTATGTAACACCTGGAACAACAACAAGTGTTCTCTTCTAGAAAAGTGCACTCATTTATTCTGTCAATGTTGGTAAAAAATTATTTATTCCATAAACCTAAAATTGTATTGTCTCTTATCTGTATCCCTTATTTGTTAAGACACATATCAAACATTGTTACATTTATTTTTTATTGTGTCTGGTTTGTCTGGAATTACTGGAGTTACTCCTAAACTGGAGTTGGAGCTGGATGAGGTGTCCCTTGGCAAATCGGTTGCGTGCGGTGAGCCCGCAAAGTAAAATCTGTTACCCCTTGTCATCAATGTAAATGTCACAAAGGCGTACTAGTGGTGTAGCTTTTATTACTGTGCTGTTGTGGCCTCTCCCTCTGTCCCACTTTCTCTGCCAGATGGCTGTTCAACATGCTCAAGGTTCCTGCCCTTCAAAATGATGTTTTTTAGTTAATAAATGCAATTCTTGCTATAACTATTACAACTGTTCATAGTGGATTCATGTTAGGTGAGATTTAGGCCAAATGCATCATAACATTATTAAGATTATTAACTTCAGGAATGCACATTAGAGGATATATTGAATACCAACATAAACTGTGAATATAACAGGATGAAGCCTAAGTGACGTCACCCATCTGTTCTAGCAGGGGTCTTTGGAGTCCCATCGATGGAGGTCTCCATGCTGGAAATCCTGTTTCAGCCTAACTTTCAGTCAACCTAACGACAGGCTGAGAGCTGGAGCTGAGGCGGGTTTTAAACCTCTTGATCAGGAGCTACTGTACACCGCGCCGACCTGTCAATCAGGTCAGCTATGCGCCTCATTGTGATTAATGCTTATCCTTCATGAAATCAAAACAGATGAGTTATCAAAAAAATCACCCCGTACATTGTGTGATGATCGAGACATGTGCTAATCAGAGCAATTTAGTTTTTTGAACTTTGAGGCTGTAAAACATGTTAATTTTTGCTGTAAAAACAGCTTCTTTTTTAAAAAAGGGGTGTGTATCTGACTTCTGGTGCCTCTGCAGCGAGCCTCAAGTGGACATTCTACTTCATTTTTCAACACCTGGTTGCTGCTTGAATATCACTCACATATTAATTAAAAGTAACGGTTTAGGGACTTTGGGAAAATGCGTGATTTTGTGGCAGTAAGAAACATGAGCAGTTCAATAAAAAAAACCTTCCACCTCTCACCCCACCACGTATCACTCTGCTAAGCCCTGCCCACACAATGACACACAAAGCATGTCCACCTGATATTGTCACTGTAACTGTTTGCTCCATCGGGCTAGACATCTCAGACTTCAAGGACAAAAACATTAAAGGAAGAACTTGACTCTTTGATCCAGTAGATGTCGCCCTTAAGCACCAGCATGACACCAAAACAAACCGCTGTTTGGAGACACCTCCAACAAACTTAATCCTCCGCTCTCCTACAGCAACACACCTCCAACCCCTCTCCCCTCGCGTATGCACAAAGGAGTTATCCAATTGGAACGCACCATAATTAAGCAAAGAGCTTAGCGCAAGTGGCGGACAAATTGTCCTTGTCTCAAACTGCTTTGTTGTGTTAGCAGGCTAATGGTAGTCCTTTTTAGTTTGCTCTTAGCTTCACATTGCATGTACATTTACACAGAATAACCACGATATAAAAACACTTACTAAACATTCAAATAAGCAGTGAATACAGTATGTTATTCTGTATTTCTCTAGTTCCTCCCTTGCAAATTTTGCAGTGACAGTAGGAAACCTCCCTAATGGGGCCCCATCTGACAGCACTCACTGTTAATGCCCTGCTACGTGTCAAATGCTTTATTGCTGGAAAATAATAATGGATGCTGGTTGGAGGGGCCCCCAATGAATGTTTGCCTAGGGCCCCAACAGACCCTAAAAGCACCCCTGCTCCCCGGGCATTTGTGGGTTCTCTCCGGGTACTCCGGCTTCCTCCCACAGTCCAAAGATTTGCTTGACAGGTTAACTGGTGACTCTAAATTGTCCTTAGATGTGAATGTGAGAGTGTCTGGTTTCTGTCTCTATTTGTCAGCTCTGTGGTTGACTGGTGAACAGACCAGGGTGTACCCCGTCCCTCAGCCTTACAACCGGGATCTGTTCCAGCCCCCGGCGACCCCGAACAGGAAGAGTAGTATAGATAATGGATGGATGGACACTGATGGTTTCTTTATATTGAAGGTATAATAGTTTTTTAGATTTTTTTTTTTTTTTTGCTTTCTTGCCTTTATTACAGAGATAGGAAAGTGGATAGAGTCAGAAATCAGAGAGAGAGAGTGTGAGAGAGAGAGAGGGGGGGGAATGACATGCAGGAAAGGAACTACAGGCCGGACTTGAACCTGGGCCACTTGAAGGATCTGAATAATAAAAATGGCTTATCGTCCTTTCTTTTCAAACAAATATTGAATAACTCAGAGGAAGTAAGAGCTGCAAAATGCTACATTACTATAATCAAAAAGAACCAAATTAATCCTGGCTGTGGCCCAGTTAAAGGGATACTTCCACCTAAACTGCCTGCACTGTGCTTCAGAGTGAGTTTGTTTTTATCATTATACTCCTTCCTTCCTTTTTGGAAGAGAGAAAAAAGTTCAATCAGAAACATACATGACACGCGTAACTGTGAATATCTCAAATAATTTCATGTCTCTAAGTCATCAACCAAGTGTAAAAGTCAGTGTTAAAGCGCTTTGAGTAGATGGAAGATTAGAAAAGCTATATAAGCTATATAAGCTCAATAATATGTAATTATAACATATTAGCTATAAAAGCTATATAAGCTCAAGTCAATTTACCATTTACAAACATAGAGGTTTACATACTCACAGGGGTTGAAAATATGATCCCTTTAAAACATGATTTTTAAAATGGACTTATAACATTATGCACTAAACATCACACTTAACAATGTACAGGTGTTCTTCCTTTTTTCACAATAAAGCAATGCAACACCGGATGAAAACCAAGGTCTTTTGACAATTCATCCTCTTCCTTTCTCCTGAAATCTATCTATTAACACTGGAATACAACACATCACAAAAGTCATAAATTGAGGTCCTGCCAGCAAAACTGCAGGTGAAAGTAAAAAACGACAGCACTGCATTGAGGCTTTAGTCCTTATAACAGAATGAACTTAAGAGCTTTAAGATGAATAATTTTCTGTGAAATACTTAAAGTAAAGCTGAAATAAACTAAATATGATTAACCTTTTATATAAATAATTACTACCTTAACTTTTGGGTGTCTTCAAAATCCGTGCTCTTTCTCCTTCTGTGTTTTTGAACCTTTAGCATGTTCCTACAGCATCAGGTGATACACTGCGTTTTGAAACCAGACAGAAGAGTGACACTCTACAAAATACAATCCTTGCTGATGTAGGAATTCTGTGGTTCAGAGCAATCTCTGACATATCAGTTAAAATCAAACTACACACATGTAAGTATCATAGAGCAACTTATTACTGTAGCCTGTACTAAGCACAACCACAAGAGGGTGCTGCTGATTCTATGTATCTATCTATCAGCTCCATAAATACGTTAGCATATATACATAACAATATGTCGTTATGGCAAGCCGTTCAGGCTTCAATATATTCAAGGTTTCATTCCATATATTCAAGGTTTCATTCAATATATTCAAAGTTTCATTCCATATATTCAAGGTTTCATTCCATATATTCAAGGTTTCATTCCATATATTCAAAGTTTCATTCAATATATTCAAGGTTTCATTCAATATATTCAAAGTTTCATTCCATATATTCAAGGTTTCATTCAATATATTCAAAGTTTCATTCCATATATTCAAGGTTTCATTCCATATATTCAAGGTTTCATTCAATATATTCAAAGTTTCATTCAATATATTCAAAGTTTCATTCAATATATTCAAAGTTTCATTCAATATATTCAGACTTCATTCAACATATTCAAAGTTTCATTCAATATATTAATTTCCTGAACAGCTTGCCATATGTAGTATATGACCGTTTTTTATTTATAACAGAGTATCTCAGAGATAAATTGAAAATATTGAGAGATTGAGGACCATGTCTGACTTTTTTTGATAATGAAAAAAATACAAAATGTTAATACTTTGCAAAGTGAAACTCTGTATTTAACTAAAGTGATGATGAATGGTGAATTACAAAAATAATTATTAAGATAAGTATTGTATTGACAAAAAAGGTTTATGTCACACCATATGACAATTTTAGGCATCTGTTTTACAAATTATTAGCACATTTTGAAATACCATACATGTTTCAGTGAAATTAAGATGCAATTAAACACAACTCAGTCATTTCTGTTCCTAATGTTTTACTGTTGTTTATAAACAAAATAGAATAATACGGATTAAACGTCATCAACCTTTATATATCTATCCACACGCTATGTGAAAATACATAAAGAGACTACAGGGTTTTAGCAGAAAAGCCAAATGTAAAGATTCACTCTGAAAAACATCTTTGCTCTTTTTTTTTTCCTAAAAAGGAGTAAAATCCTGGAACTGGTTACCTGATCACTTGAAACTTACTGCAAACTTTACCACTTTTAAGAGAGCCACAAAATCTTGGTTATGGACAGTAACAGATTTGTACTCATGTTAATTTTTTGAAGCTATGTCACATCTAAATGTGAGTCTCATTTTATCTTCTGTAGGCTACCCAGTTTACCCTTTCTTTTTTCCTTTTCTACTGTTTTTTTAATCTTTTATCCAAACAAAAGCCTTCCTATGGATAGTAGTTGCAAATTAACATCTGCTATAAACATTAGTATACTTGCATCGTATTGCTTTTTTCAGTTTGTCTATATATATTGTATCTGTCACAAATGAACCATAAACCATTAATAAAATAAATGTGTTTAAATATGCACTGACTCTCTGCTAAATTCTCACACACGCACTGTTTTCACACTGATTGGTGGGATACAAGATTGTCATTCTAATCTCACGGCATCTACAATTACGGTTTTAATGTCGTATGAATGTAGGTCACGCTGTGTTTGTTTTCACAACACCTTAACAGATAAATATCTTGTACTCGCCGGGAGCAGCACGCTGCACTGTCGTGTTTTGATGACGTAATCGCTGGGACTTTCCGGATACGTCACTCGGGGCTTCCGAGTTATTAAGCTAGCTGTACCTCAGTGTTGATGTCGTTAAGACTCTCTAAACGTCGCCTAGCCGCGTTGGATACACACCGAAAGAGACCATGAAAACGGCTGTGGCTCTTTACTGCACCAAAAGGCTTAAATATTGAGACGTTGTTGCCAGGAGCGACGGTCGAAGCGAGAGGCGGAATGTCAACAACGCGGCCCCTCCTCGGAATGAGACGAGTCACCGAGCTAACGTGCCCGGAGCAGCCGACCAGCAGGCTCCCTGCGTCAGCCGTGAGGCAGCAGACAGAGACCCCCACCGTGGACGAGTTTACTGTGCTAGAGGATAAAGAAGAGGAGCTGAAATGCGCCAAACCTCGAGTTGAGCAGGTTTTTAAAGTGACGTTCACCATCATTGGACTGTTAGACCACACGGGACAGCCGCACTGTGGCAAAACATCACGGCAGATATGGCTGCAGCTCAGAGGAAACAGAGAGGACGTATCCAAGGCAAAGGTGAGCTTCTGTTGTGCTTCTGTTATGCTGTTTCACTTGCATTTTTGTAGGTCAACTTGCAGGCTACTGTGACACAGTGTTGTCTTCATACAATAGAGGACTACAATCCAACCACGTCAGTAACATTACCGCGCAGTCAGTGTCTGAATGTGGCTGATGAACAGGTGTGTCAGGGTCTGCTGTTTTATATAACATCTCAAAAACACATCCAAATAATACAATATCAGTGCTGGGATGATGTTTTCAACCAACACTGTATATAGTCTAGAATATTTCCATAGTCTCTAACAAAGTTTTTACTTTGTTTGACGTTGTTGTTGTTGTTGTTGTTGTTGTTGTATGAAAGACACAGTTGAATAATGAAAGTCTCTTCAATTTAAGCCTCCACATCTACAGTACAAAAAAGAGATTTATAATACACTCATAACATGAATCAAATATCATATATGAGGGTAACACTTATGTGAAAGCTCGGATAATATAACCACACTATTGACGCTGTTGAGAAAGTAATGACATTTGATGTCGTCTGTTTATTTGCGTTAGAGCTGTCATTAGCTGAGAGTTGGTACTTGTGCTCCCAAAAGACGTCATGAGTACATTATTGGCTTGTTTGTTTCAGTTTCAAAATGACTAGTTAATGCATGTTGTGCATTTAAATAAAGGTTAATAGGCTTATGCTTACATCTTGTGGTGATCGGAGGTCAAACTCTACATCTCGTGTGTAGGTTTAAATGTTGTTGTGTTTTTGGTTAGTCTCTATTGCATAAACTTCTCAGCTCGTTGAAATGCATTTTATGTTCCAGGATATTGTGCATACTAGATGTTACAACATTTTGTAGTTTCTTTGTTTCTACATTCACATACTTCTCTGAGTGTGTGAGGACATGAATATCAAGGACAATTTATTGCGCCGGTCTCCGTTACGCAACCCCCCCCCGAGCAAACAAATATTTGTGGCAGCAAACTACCATCTTATAACAATAAAGTTTTGTGGTCTGGATTTTTTCTTTGCTTGCTGTTTTAATTAGTGGATTTTAGATCCAACTGGAGCCTCTGATTATCAATCAATCATGTTCTGGCAAGCCGTCAACCAACGATCTTGAGGAGCCTAGGAGAGCTCAAGAGCTCCCAGGAAAGTAGGTGGTTAGTGACTGAGATTTATAGATAGATACATGCAGTAATATGATGTACTGTATATGCACAGAGAGAGAGAGAGAGGAGCTCAGGGTGCCAGTTCCCCCGGTAGTCTAAGCCTATAGCAGCATAACTAAGAGCTGGTCTACACCAGCACCAGCCCTAACTATAAGATTTATCAAAAAGGAAAGTTTTAAGTCTATTCTTAAAAATACAGACTGTGTCTGCCTCCTGGACCCCGGCTGGAAGGCGGTTCCAGAGGAGAGGAGCCCGATAACTGAAGGCTTTACCCCCCATAGTACACTTGGAGACTGTAGGTACCACCAGCAGGCCTGCACTCCGGGACCGCAACGCTCACGAGGGACAGTACGGCACTAGTAGCTCCTTCAGGTAAGATGGTGCCTGGTCATTTAGAGCTTTGTAGGTGAGAAGAAGGATCTTGAATTCTATTCTAGACTGTATAGGGAGCCAGTGCAGAGAAGCCAGGACAGGAGTGATGTGGTCCCATTTCCTGGTTCTGGTCAGTACACGAGCTGCAGCATTCTGGACCAGTTGAAGAGTCTTTAGAGATTTGCCAGCGCACCCAGACAAAAGAGAGTTACAATAATCCAGTCTGGAGGTAACAAATGCATGAACTAGTTTCTCTGCATCACTTTGCGACAGGATATTCCTGATCTTGGATATATTACGAAGGTGAAAGTAGGCTGTTCTTGAAACTTGACTGATGTGAGAGCTAAAAGACATATCTTGATCAAAAAGAACTCCTAGATTCCTAACAGTGGTGCTAGATGCCAGGCTGATGTCACTAAGGACAGTCAAATCACTAGAAAAAGTCTCTCTGAGTTTCTTAGGGCCTAGCACAATAACTTCAGTCTTGTCTGAGTTAAGTAGCAAAAAATTTCTGGTCATCCAGGTCCTAACGTCCTTAAGGCACGTTTCTAGCTGACATAACTGACTGGTACCATCGGGCTTCATTGATACATAAAGCTGAGTATCATCTGCATAACAATGAAACTGTATGGAGTGTTTCCTCATAATATTTCCCAGAGGAAGCATATATAATGTAAAAAGAATTGGTCCAAGCACTGAACCTTGTGGGACTCCATGGCAAACTTTAGTGTGCATAGAGGACTCATCATTAACATGTACAAACTGAGATCGGTCTGATAAGTAGGATTCAAACCAACTTAAAGCAGTCCCTGTAATTCCAAGCAAATGCTCCAGTCTGTACAACAGGATCCGATGGTCAATGGTGTCAAAAGCAGCACTAAGATCTAACAAGACGAGCACAGACAGAAGTCCCCTGTCTGAGGCTAGAAGTAGATTGTTTGTAACTCTAACTAGTGCAGTCTCAGTGCTATGGTGGACTCTAAAACCTGACTGGAACTCCTCAAATAAACTGTTGTCATGGAGAAAGTCACACAGCTGTTTAGCTACCACCTTCTCCAGGATCTTCGAGAAAAAAGGAAGGTTGGATATAGGCCTGTAGTTAGCCAGAGTTCCTGAGTCCAGAGTAGGCTTTTTAAGTAGAGGTTTGATTACCGCTACTTTAAATGCCTGGGGTACATAGCCTGCCAGTAAAGACAAATTGATCATATCTAATATAGAGTTGCTAACTAAGGGAAAGACTTCCTTAAACAGCTTGGTTGGGATTGGGTCCAAAATACAGGTTGACGGTTTCGACGCAGAAAAAATGGAATATAGCTCTGAAAGGTCGATTGGAGAAAAACAGTCGAGACTAATATCTGGTCCTGGAACTGTCTCTGCCGTATCAGATGTGTCCGCACCAGGTAAGGGCAGGAGGTTACCAATTTTGTCTCTGATGTCTAGAACTTTGTTGTTGAAAAAGCTCAGGAAGTCATTACTGCTGAGGGCTAGAGGAATACAAGGCTCAATGGAGCCATGACTCTCTGTCAGCCTGGCTACAGTGCTGAAAAGGTATCTAGGATTGCCTTTGTTTTCCTCGATTAGAGAGGAGTAGTAGGCAGCTCGGGCGTGACGTAGAGCCTTCATATATCTTCTATGACTATCCTGCCAGAAAAAACGAGATTCTACCGTTTTGGTCAAGAATGGTCAAAGAATATTCTTTCAAAATTCCGTGACGATTGTTTCAGAGTACGGGTTTCTGAGTTGAACCATGGAGCCACTCTTCGCCGCTTGACAACCTTCTGTTTCAGGGGAGCAATCGAATCCAGAGTAACTCTCAGCGAATCCACTGCACTATCAACAAACTGATCTAGCTGAGAGCGACTAAAGCTATCATAAGAGTTTCCAACTGGGTTGAAACACGGTACTGAATCAAAAACAGCTGAAATAGCTTCCTTAAATCTAGCCACAGCACTATCCGACAAACTTCTAGAGAGCACACCTCTTCCAGGCAGAGGTAATTCTGGTAGGACAAAATTACAGGATTCATCTGTCATGTAATCAAGTAGAATTATTTTGGATTTTTGTATAACACACCAAATATATTTAAATTCACATCACTAATTCACTGTATATTTTCCTTTTTTTCATCTTTTTTTTTTTTTTATTGAAACACCAAGTTACAGGCAGCACAAAAGCCTAACAAATATTGTGTTAAAACCAGCTATCCCTCTACCCCCCCAACCCCTCCACCCCCCTCCCCTCCACCAGCCAACATGACAGTAATACCCAAACAGACATAACATCCTTAACTGTATATTTTCCTGAAGATCATCTCAAATCACTTTCATGGCTCTTGCAGGGTCCCTGCTAGATAACACATAATGGGTCTGTGTCAGCACTCCTGTATAAAAAGCGCTTTATGTGATTGAATCTCAAAATCTAAAACAAATCTCAGCTGGAAACACAGACATCCATGTGAAAAGCAATCGACTTCAGAGGTGCATAAAGATATCATTCACTAAGTTAACACGTGCAAAATAGCAGTCAGCATTTTAATCCCCCACTAAATTCCCGCACAAGAATGTTTTCACACTTCTGCTTCTTGTGTTCTGGGTGTCTCTCGTCTGTGCGTAAGTCGCTCCCCCAGAAACCAGCTGTTCCGTGCTCTGCCAGTCAACAGAGAAGGTGATGATGAAATGGAAATTTCTCTGTCAACCTGTTCATCTTGTTGTAACATTATGATCAAGTTTTGTCTTTTGCTTCCTCTAGTTTGGGAAATCACTGCCATACTTCCCGTTCTGTTTGTCAAGGAGAAAACGCTGCTCATGATTAAAATAGTCCTAGTCATCATCACAGTCTGTCCAAGATTGTAACAGCTTCTCACACCATCAACAAGAACAATGTGAAACTACTTGCTTGACGTAAGCGGCAATACAGATTCTCGTTTACTGTATATGACTGTGAAAGAAACTACATCATCTGTTCGAATCTCATTTAATTGGTTGTCTAATTTTAGAAGCCACTCCCAAATATTTGAGATCTGGTTGTCTTTAGAGTATGACATCCTTTTCTTTTCCTCCCTCTGCATCATGATTGAGTCATTTAGCATTCTCAGTACTGACCCACCTCTCATTTCACACACTAACACCTGAAGAATGTGTCTCAGTGTCTACAAGGAAGATACCACACCCACCTGCAGCTGATTCATCTGGACATTTCCCATAGCCAGGAGATTCCCTGAATCAATGACAAGTGTTTAGTTTCAGCATGTGTCAGGTTTACTGCTCTTCAGCAAACACGTCTCTGAACTGAGATACAAGCCATTTAGTCACTGGCTCTTTAAGCTACATGTATGTATTATATTTTATTACCTTAATGTGATTAGCATTCACAGATAGATTTTTCTAAGCTTTTGCCTGAAGGTACACTGATAGATCGTCAGGTGGCCGGAATCTGCCGATTTTCAGCCTGCTCGGTCGTGAGTGATGGCCAGCAAGTAAAGCTGATTTTGTTCAGATCTCAGACACGAGCCGTTTCATGCCGTACACACAGCTACGCGAACACTAACTGAAGAACACACAAGTGAACATGTTGGCATTCAATAAAAAAAAGAATTGTTACTTATTTTTATGTAACATATATATATATATATATATATATATATATATACATATAAAACCAAGATGCTGCTGTACAGGATTGCTGCCAACAAAGTATTGTTGTGTTCCTACACCCTACCCTGGTTAATAGGGTAACCACAGACTGTTTCCCTTCTCTTGTGTCTTCATTGCCCAGGGCAGATCCGTGCGTCTGCACTGCCAGTATGTAAATTTGCGCTGTCTAATATTCCCATGATATAATTTGGTTACGGCAGGACACCTAAATGATCAAACATTAGTGTATGAGCGCATATTACAAAGTTGATGTGAGAATCACTTTACAATATAAGTTAAGTTATTTATTAGTACCTGTTAGGTGGGGGTTGTTTCTGTATTAAATGGACAATTATGAAATTGTGAAACAGACTGTGGATCATCTTAGATTTATTCATCCATGGTCAGACAACATAGAAACACAACACACATGGCTGACGTGGATGTTGAAACCCCCTCCCGTTTGCCACCAAGAACTCTGGAATAATAACTAATTATCAATCCGTTTAATGCACACTGCACATATTGCACAAGTTTACTTTTTCTTAAAATTGTATTTTATTTATTTTATTTACCATTTTGCACAATTTAGAATTTATTACTGTAAATATTATTTATCTTATTTTTACCTCATTTTATTTTATCTTTTTACTTCATTTTGGTTGTATTGCACCGCGGGTCGGAGACAAACGCAATTTCGATTCCACTGTATGTCTGGCATATTTTGAAATTGACAATAAAGTTGACTTTGACTTTTGACTTTGACAAAGTGTAGACCATCGCTGACCAAGATCTCACAATCATTGACAAAGTGGCAAAGTCTTCATCTTCACAGTGTTGCTTATATTCTGCTAGAAAGGTACAGCCCACAAATTCCTGGCTGCTTCGGTTCATCTCTACAAGGCTAGAAAGAAGACATCACCTTGACTCTTAAATATCAGACATATACATTTCTTCAGTCTCAGAGTCACATTTCCTTCTCTGCTCACAACAGACTCTTCAATCCAAATATAACTCTGATGCTATGAGGTCTCTTACACATATGTATTACAGCTTCACAAACCTAAAAGAAGAATTAGTCTGAGATGGTTGACACAATTTAAAGATATATCCACAAAATGATCAAGATCAATGAATCCATGAAAATACGTACTAACAGTACCTTAAAAGCCTCTGACTAAAGAGTTTTAATAATGGCTGTTTGAATCTTTCTAGGATGTGAACATTTAATGCAGGGTCTGCAATTCATGTTTTACTTTAAAAGAGATTTTAATATGTTTTTTTTTGTTTTACTTTACATATATCTTTATAGAAACTAACGGGGATATGGGAAACAGGTAGTAAAGAGTTTGACACTCAAAATGTTCTAGTGGAGATTAATGTGAGTGAGAACGAGAGATTGTCATGTAACCTACTGCGGCCTTTAAGATTGTTCTAATAAACAATTACTCAAATGTCAGTGTTTTATTATTAACATGAAATTATCATTACCAAAAGTACCTGTGTTTGCTGTGACAGTGCTTTAAAGAAAGGAAATTGATATCGACCAAAAATCGTAATGGGCAGATTAAATCAGGTAAAAGATCAGATATCGGAATGTAGCGGAGAAATAGCAATCAGTGCATTTCTACTTTTATCATTAAAACTGATGCACTTCAGAACTGTTGGGAGCATTGTGAGCCTCCTGCAGGTTTAAAAATATATTTTTTTGTTATTGTCTGCTTTTTTATGCTTTTTAGTTGGCAACACCTTTTTTATTTTTTTATAATTTTTTGGGACTTTTTGCAGTTGTTTGGTAAGACAGACAGATATAGAGAGACAGGATAAGCGGGGGGGGGGGGGGGGGGGGAATGGGGGATGACATGCTTCAAACAGCGTCTGGACTAAGAGTCGAATCTGTGACTGGGAGCGTAGCCTCTGTTCAACTCCTGTTGATTTGACTGAGCTAAACCATCCTGACAAAATATCTGTTTTTACTGCTTTCTCACCCTACAGTATTTTATAATTTCAAGAGTTTTTTTGTCAAGCTGCTGGAGAAAACATGTTTCTTGTATAAAGAAATGATTCTTGTTGAGTGCTTTCTCAAAACTCATAAAACTGTCCTGTTTTTTTCGGGCATAGCTGCATGTGTGAATCCAAACAGGTGAATGTTTCACCCCAACTTTACCTGCAATTTTTCCTGCCAGCCCCCTAGTAAATTTACCACGTAAAGTCGGGGTGAGGCAATGTGAGAACTTTTCAGGAAAAATTAAGGGAAATTCACTGAGCAAATGGGTGAATTGATGACATTGAGGTCCTTCAACTGGTGCACTACCACTGTGCTTTTTACTGCCTGTGGATAGAAACTGTTTAGTCTGATAGAGTAGGTAATAGGGGAGAGAGAGTGGGGAAGACATGCTGGAAAGGAGACGCGGGTCGCACTTGAACTTGTGCCGCCCACTTTGAGGACTATAGCCTCTGTACATGGGATGCAACTTAACTGCAAGGCTATCTGCACCTACTAGGCTGTTTTAAAAAATCTATATATTAATGATGATGATGTTGGTCAGTGACATGCCGTGACAGTATTTCTTCTCCTTGCCATGCAGGAATTTGTCCGAGGACTCTGTGACCCTGAACTGCAGAAGGAAGAGCGGTACCCAGTGGACATGCACTGCATATTTGCTGGTGCTCGGGGCCTCTTTCTGGACAGGCTCATACGGGACACAAGCGCTGAGGTTTTGGTGCCTGAGCCAGGCCACCTGAGGTTGTTGGGCCGAGCCGAACCTGTAGTGATGGCCCAGAGCAGAGTTCAGCAATTTGTAGCACTATTCCAGGTGAGGGCATCAATGATCGCACACTTCTATTATACAGTTTGGTGTAAAAGATGGATGGGTGTGAACATGGAGGGCTTTAGTGACTAAAGGTTGTCGTTCACTTGCCTTTAGTCATCACTTATCTTCATAGATGTACCACATGGTCACCACTGAGGAAGCCAGTAAGGGAGGTTTACAGCAGTATTCTTCATCTCAGTGAACATTGGAATCCTTAAAAAACAAGCATGGAACAAGGATTTGATTAATTGTATAGTCACTCAACAGCAACATTATGGGGTCAACTTCAGAATGTATTTTAACATTAATATAGTTTTTCATGTTACACCTTCAGGTTTTGGACTATTGGTGTAATGAAATGATTATTTGAAGCAGAGGTTGCATTACACTTCCTTACTGTCCATCATTTAGACAGAAAGGGTTGAAAAAGTTTCAATGTGTTAATACCCGTCATTTTATTTTTCTTGTGATAATGCGATACAGTCTATGGCTATCACTTTATGAATCTGTTAACAATGAAGTAATGTCTCCTACGGAGCCCCCCTGTCTGTGTTTGTAAGAGTCAAACTGAACACTTTTCAAGAAGCGAGCGCCTGACAAAAGCTCACAGCACTCGTTATTGTGAAACTACAGGAATAGTTAAGCTTACGTTGTCATGTAAGCGCTAGTATGCCAGTGCAAGGTCCCACCATGGTTAACTCGATGATTTACACACGAGGTTAGCTCATGCTGACATCTCCATACAGTCACTGAGCAGCTGAGACTGAAAAGGTTAAGATAGTAGTATTCTCCTGAACTATGACTGAAAGTACAGTGCACAGACAAACACTTAAATCCTCAGTTTTGTTCCTTTGAAGGTGGTATGTGCGTCGTTTCCCCTGTTCTCTGCACACCTGCCCAGAAACATTTGTTTTTGGGAGAGGGAGAGAGCGAGCTGTTGTGCAAGAGATCTGGACTGATGTGACTTCTCGGGTCAGTCTGTTCTGTAAACAACGATGCAAATGTCTGCTCAGTGTCATACAGTTGCATTGTAAACATTTTTGCAATTTTGTGAAGGATTTTCTCGCATAATTAATGTAGTGCCAGACCCCTCAGTATTTTATTCTGTCACAATGATGGACAGCCTTCAGATTTTTCGTCATTGTTAAAAAAAAATAACATCAGACGAATACAAATCGGTAAATGCAACCTCTGCTTTGGAGACTTCCCATCAGGCATTGGGATAATTAATATTTGATAAACAACTTTTTATGATTTCTGATGTTAAAAACCAAACCAGTCATCACTCAAGAGTCAAATCAGTCCAGAGTGTAATCAACACTAAATAAATCAAATCAAGTGTTACCCTGTTTATGAAATGTGAGAATACACATTAAAGTATGACACTGTGAAGTATAGCACATCTTAGTATGTGTGTTCTTGTTGTATCCAGGAGAAGCGAAGTCTACCGACCGACAGAGAGCCGGCAGTTAAACGAGCATTCAAGGCCTTTGTGGAGGAACGGGATGATAAGTACACTATGGAGCTTCTCCTGCTGCCCAGTGCCCTGAAGGAGGAGTTACTGGGACTGGCTCATAGCCCCACTACAACCAACACATCCCCCTTGGTCAGTGTAAACTTTTAGTAATATATATTTTTTTATTACAGCTAAACCAATGTGTGCTGCTTAAACTTGAACTTTCTGAGTTTTTACTGAAGATTAGATTAGAAAACTTTATCGATACCCAGAAGAAAAGTAATTTGCCACCTGGTCAATTCATAAACACAACAGACATTATGGACAGTGCAATCACAGTACACAACAAGTAAATAAATAACAAACACCACTGAAACCATTTGGGACATAATTTACAGCCATGAGTCAGAAACGCAACTAAAAATGTTTATTAAAATATCAGACTGCAACAGGAACAAAGGAGCTCCTGAGTGGTTCAGTGGAACATTGAGGCATCACTCGTCGCTCACTGAAGGAGCTTCAGAGTGCACCAAGATTGTGTGCTCTTGCTCTTGTTTATGGCCTTGGGGTGTCAGATTCACAAGCTTTACACCATAAATTACGCTTAATGAAAAGGGGAAGGAAGTGCAGATTTGTCAGCCACAAACAGACGATAACTCCTGCAATCTGAGCTTTACAACATGAACCTCCGACTCTAGAGATTAAGAACACATTTGTGAACTCTTGATTAAAACACTCACCCAACCTGTACTGGTATCATATTTCCCAAGCCAAGTCATCACGTTGCTTTTCCAGAGAACTGTAAGATGCAGCCCAGGGGGATATTCCAGAGGCGCTCACACTGAGATGACGATTGCATTTGGAAAGTGACTAGAATAACTTGCTCCAAAGATGAAAAATACAAACAACATGAGTCTGTTGATAGAGATGTTTTTGTTTGTTTCATATCTTAATGAAAGGAACTGAGCATATATAACTGGTTATGGAATTGTTTCTATATGTTTGAGCCATTAGCTCCAACAGGATAAAAAACAGGGCTGCATGATATTTAAATTATAAGCAAATCTCAATGCCTTCATTTGCACACGTATTTTACATTTAAATCCCAACTGAACAAATGAAGAGTAAACTCTGGATCAGCTGGTAAATTGCTAATGCTGCTGGATTGGATTTGGAGATAATTAAGAAGAAGACGGGGAGGGGAAGTTACTTTTACATTCTGTTATTGGGACATGCTACACAAATAGGCTGAAATACACACGTGCACAAACAGGATCCTAATGGTGAGATGTTAGAGTAAGGGGCTACACATAAAAGAGCGCCTGAGAAGTTTGGGGTTCAGGGCCTTGCTCAAGGGCACCTCAGCAGTGCTCAGAAAGTGAACTGGCACCTCTCCAGCTACCAGACCAATTTCCAGACTTGATCGGCACCGGGTTGAAGTCCCTACAGACTGAGCTACTACATCCTGCTGTACTTTTAGAAAATTATGTTTCAATCAAAGTGGGACTGACGCTCCTACGCAGCAGATTCAGACCAAGATATTGGTATATCCACTTTAACAATAGCGACAGCTCTTGTTTCAATTCAAACCTTTTTTGTCAAACTGGATTTGTGTCAGACCTACTCACAAATCACTGGCACTGAAACGCTGAGTCTCACAAAGGAGCTTGGTGGTGAACAATATGACTAAGTGGGATATCATTGCTTTTTCCCATCCCTGTGCTTCTGTTGTTTTTAAATATCACCTTTCACCTTGTAGATTCTGTTTTCTACAACAATCAGATATGAAACAAATCACTGCTCTTCAATAACCAGAACTCAACAGAACATTAAACACATTTTCATACTTATTTAACACAGTCTGCGGGTCTGCTGTCAGCTGGTATGTCTGCCCGCGAGTCACACACTGTAACATAAAACGCTTCTTTTACACCGGTCATGGCTGTTTTATGACAATACTTTTCAATACTGGACATTCATAATGACCAATGTTGTTACTTAAGATGCACTCGAGCTTTCCCATCCTGGAGTAGCCTGAAATGTTTAGTCATTGATCAATAAAAAATATATTGTATATTAAATTATATTGAACACAGGCTACTGAGGGCTATAGCGAAAAGAAGAAACCAGCAGAGTCTCCGTCTGTCTGTCATCCTCTGTGCAGAGATGTCATCCCAGCCTTTCTTCCTCTGTCCACAATGAGATACATGAGAAAGTCTAAATGTGGTCTTAAATGAGTGTTTACTTTCGACGCAGTAGAAAAACGATGACATGATTGAAAACCAATTAATTTGACAGAGCTGGATGTGTTTTGGAGGTTTGGGGTCGCCAGAGTTTTGTGAAGTCTTAAGTGGGATCAAGAGCAAATAAAGGTTTGGTAACCACTGACCTAGAGCCTTTGGTTGTCGTATTTATGAAAATAAATGTTCCCTTCATCTTCTCCTGTTTGTAAGGACGAGAAAAAGGGTACTACAATTGATGGAGTGTTTTTTTAATTAGTTTAAGTCTGGCTGGTTTTTTCCTTTGCCTTTGTTGCTTTGGTCTCTGTTTCTCTACTTTTACACATTTCTAAGCCTGCATATAATTTTTTTTCACCTTAGATTTTGAAAAGCTGAATGTTCATTATTATTATTATTATCATTATTATTATTATTATTATTATTATTATGTCTATAGAAGGTTAATAATACAGAGATATAATGATAGAAAGATGAATGTATACTCTGTAGTTTTATACTGTCCAATCCTTTTTGCTGCCTACACTGATGATGCTGTGAAGGCCTGTTTGTCCTTGGCTGCAGGATAACTCTCTGTTAGTCACAACAAGGCAGCTAACCCTTCGACTGTACTTCCTTTATTTATGTGATTTCTGTTATTTCCTCTCTCAGCTCAACAAGACACTTCATCCCAGCGTGGCAGAGGTCGACCAGGACCGCTCAAAGAGCAGCACTCCAGTGACAGAGCTCTCTAACCGCATCCTGGACACCAGCTTTGAGGACAGAGGGGCCGGAGCCACGTCCTTGGGTGGTGGAGGAAAAGCAGGGGGTGCACTGGGCTCGGTTTCTGAAACCGCCCTGCTGAACGGCACTCGGCCCTCACACAAGCGGCGCTCATCTGAGAGCGAGACTCGAGACACAAAGAGACAGTACTCGTTGGAACGACGGGACGAGTCGCCGGAGAGAGCGAGAGAGAGGGAAAGGCAGAGGGACAGAGACGGACGAGGGAGCAGCAGCAGCTGCAGATCCAAAACTCCCTCTGCGTCCTCGTCCCTCTCCTCTTCAACAAAAGCAAACACAGTCGGTCCAATCACGCTGGACTCCAGTGAAGGAGTCTCAGATGACGGAGAGGCGGTGAGCCCTGAAACCAACTTACGCTGCTTGGTCAATTTTTTCAGGTATTAAACAGAGGCTATAAGATACTACATGTAGGATTATTGATTTAGTTGTTTATCACCAATAACATTGTCTTTTTACATTTGGGAAGGGAAGTATTGTTTTTATGACAGCCGTAAAGAAATGTCAAAATCATATCCTGTATCTCATAAACACCTCTCCGAGAGACAAATGAAACTTTTGTAAACTTATGTCCTTCAGAACCATGGGTTACCAGCAGGAAGTGGTGGAGCGTGTCGTCAAGGAGACGGGACAGACAGAAGATACATTCCTCCTTCTGGAAAAAATTGTTGAGGAAACGAAGCGATGTGAAAAGGAGGGGTCAAAGGAAGGTGAAAAAGAAAGACGATTGAACTCTATACGCTCACCAGACACTCCATCCTCCACCTCCTCTGCCTTATCGTCGTCCTCCTCGTCTACAGTCACCCGATGCAAGGAGACCAGAACTCATAAGGTACACCTCTTCACAGAAAGATTGTGTCCCCTCAGTTCAACCCAATGTGTTCCTCTTCTCTTTTGATAAACAACGATAGTTAATGAATCCCGTCGGGCCGTCAGTAAGGCTTTTGAAGGTTTGATATCTGACAACATCATAGTTCAGAGGTGTAGACTGCTTTGTTTGTGATACCTTTCAGATCATGACACACAGAGAACTTTATTGTTCATCGTTCTCCTTCATCTCACCTGTTAGAACATCAAACATTTAATCCATCACACCATGAACATCTCTCTTATCTTGACTCTGACAGCACAGTTTGATGCATCATGGGAGTTTTTAAAGCAGCCTTCTCCTCATTTTATCTTTGACTCCGCACACATATCTCTTCATCTCACTCAGGTCATTTCCAATAAATGTCCTTATAAGTTATGATTCATAGATATGGATCTTACATGTTGCTATTGTTCTCATTTCAAATAGTCACCTCACTTCATATCAGCTCATCCAGACAGCCTCAAGCACATCAGTGAATGATCTCAGCTACTGCTGGAAAACATCAATTAATATGAATTATAAATCACTGCGTTCATATTGATGACTGATGTATGGTACCAAATGCAGGGTGTTATAAAGTATGATAAGCATTTCTTTTAAAATGACTGAACCTGTATTTATTATGATTTATTGTAAAGAGGAGCTTGAGTGCTCAGGGAGGAGCCGGACACTACGAGATTATTACCATTGACGATGATGACGTCATCACAACAAATACCAAAACAGCAGATAGCAGGACATCCCGCATGATGACGGCGCCTCATCTTGACATCCAGTCGGGATCCAGAAACGACTACTTGGCGCGGGGAGGAGGCAGCGTCTCACAAAGGGACTTCCTGGCGAGGGGCGGGACTCAGACTTTGGGAGGATCGGTGAAAGTAGAGAGTGTGACAGCGCTGCGGAGCACACCTCAGTGGCTGACTGCCACCAGCACCTCTTTAGCTTCAACCCCCAGTGTGAGTATCACCTTCCAGTCCGACTCCACTCATTAACGTGCTGTAAAGTTAATTTGGATGATTAAGTTATCACACTTGTGTGCAGAAGATTGTAACTTGTTACCATAAAACATTTTTCCCTTTTTGAGACAAACATAAAACATCCAAATACATGTAGGGTACTCTGAACAGCTGTAAATATATGTCATGAAGTCAAAAAGCCTCAAATGTAAGGATGTCATTGTCTTAATGAATTGAACATGTGAAAGGATGATGTTCTGATTGGTTAAATAAGCCACTTTTTTTTTCTTGTTATTTATTTAACAAAGTGTTTTCTTCTTTTCCTCTTCAGGCAGCTCA
Source organism: Labrus mixtus (assembly GCF_963584025.1). Classification (NCBI taxonomy): domain Eukaryota; kingdom Metazoa; phylum Chordata; class Actinopteri; order Labriformes; family Labridae; genus Labrus; species Labrus mixtus. The sequence continues at coordinate 32,129,226 of NC_083615.1, forward strand.
GCCAATCAGCAGACCCTCTGCCTCTGCGTATCAAACAATCGGCCATATGGGGTTTCACGGGTTCGGAGCAAGGACTCCACCCACAAATGACCCCCCGGCACCCCCCGTGACTGGTTTAGCTCGATTCCATCAATCACTGAGGACTCCCTACTCTCTGAAGCTGCCGAACGAGCCCGGACATCAGGAGCTCAGACACATCATCATAGATGGCAGCAACGTGGCCATGGCGTGAGTCTCACATGCATACACACACAACACACCCCAGAAGTTTAAAGCTATTTAGTCACATTGACAAGTTTGCAAACGGCAAAGTTGTGGTTGTATGTCGAACAGTGATAACATGGACAACTTTTACAGCTCTGTACATTTCACACATACTCTACACTTTACTTTGGGTACAAATGCAATGCACAACATCCCTCTAGCTTATCTCAAGCCAGTCAACAAAGCAACTTCTGCTTTGCTATGTATTTAAGCTGTTCGACTTCTAGGGCAAAACCAGACGCAGGGATAGTGGGGCATTTGCAGCATGCCTAGTCCAGTTTGGGTCTGATTGAGGTGTATACATGCCGGAGCAAATGCATCGATCTCAAACCACATTACTACTGTGTTAGTCTGACTTTGAGAAATACGTCCAGTTTTGGTTGGACTATCAAATTAAAACGACTTTTTCTAGCTGCATGTAAACATATAGGGCTTTCATACTTGCAGAATTCTCCTGAAAAACTCCGGATATTTCCCAGAGGAGCTGTATATTTGAAAGCAAACAGCTGAGTTTTTCGCTTGGACTTCACCTGGAGATTCTCCTGCCAGACCCCTAGTCTTTTTTCTGCAGCAAGTACAAGTGAGGTGATGTGAGAACGCAGCAGGTTATTGTCCGGAGAATTCACCTCGAGCCACTGGGAGGGGGAGTGACATTTGCGCTATTTCCGCATTGTTTTTTTATGTTACGTTTTACCTCAGGAGACCCCGCCCCCCCTCCCGTCTGACAGGGATAGTCTCCAGCTGTGAGGTGATATGTAAACAGCCAGGTCAGCAGAATCTCCGGAGCAGTTCTCCTGAAATCATCTCGATATTTTCAGGAATGCATAGCTGAAAACGGCTATTGATAATGTATTGACAGTTTTAGCATCTCTGCAGTTAAAAGCTTACAAGAAGACCAGTGTCAACAACGGTATTATTTTACAATGTTGCTCTAACTGTTAGTAGATAAATCAGAAGGTCACAGCGTTAACTAGGAGTTTTGTCACACACTAGCACATGCACCAAGGCTTTACTTTTTCATATGAAGCTCTCGTCCTTCCAGGAAACACCTCCATCATCGTTAGTGAAGGTCACACACTCTCAGTCATACACTCAAACATCTGCTGTGTGCTTCTAGCTTTTTTTGTGTAGGTGTACCAAAACTAATCCTACACATTCAGGTTGTGTTGTCACTCAGCACCTTCTTGCGGTTGTCATTGGCAGATCGAAAAGGCATGTGTAACAACTTGATAGTAATGAGTGGGTGTGCAGTGTACTGCGGAGGTGTTTTTGAGAAGGTAGTCATTTTCTAGTAAAAAAACGACAACAATGTTTGTAGTTTCAGATTTATCCAGAAATTGTGCAAAAAAGATGATTCTGACGATACTCTCGGCTGATGTGTCGACTCAGTCTTTGTCCCAGGTGACCTTGTCTTGACTTCTCACTTTTGCAACCACATCCTTTTTTACGCTCTGTGTCACTCCCACTCTTTGACCTCCCTCACGCCTTACCAGAAATGTGTCAAAACAGAGAAGTACAGGTTAACTTTGTAAATTTTGTCAGTCTGTTGGGCGGCTGTTAACATACCTGGGCCCAAGTATCGTCTATGTGTGGGAAACACAGAGGTGCATCAAGGTTTCCATTAGCTGCATGGCATACTATGATATCTGTGCCTATGGGTCTTCAGTCTCGTCTACAATGGAAAAGTCCAAAGTTAAATAGATATATTCATAGACAACGTCGTTTTTTCTAAAACATTATCACTCAAAAATAAAATACGTCAGGTCTCCCTCTGTTGCGACCCGGCTCGTGTTGGGGAAAGGGAAGCAACATAAAAACCAGATGTTGTTGGTTAAATGAAAGTTAGGTATTACAAAAGAAGCAAAGTTGTGATACATAACAAAAAGTGAGGCAAGCTGAAAGGGACAAAGTGCTGCTCCAATCAATAACATGGTAAAACAGAAGGACTCTAAAACCCTTACCGACTACACTAACTCACCAAATCAACAGCACCCCTAAACCTAGTGCTTCTAAACAAAGACAAAACCTACAAAACGAGAGCCTCAGAACACAGAAGACACAAGACAACAAGTTCTTTAAAGAACATTTTACAAACATAGACAAAGATGACGAGAGGCACTGTGGCGAGCTCAGTGTGATTGCTCCTGTGCACCAGTTAAGCTTCAGCAGCAGCACAGGTGGATGAAATCAGGCCTGGAGGATGAACTCACCAACACACACACACACACACACTCCAAAACAGAGGTCAGTCACAAACACAGGAGAGGGAGTGTAGCTAGGGCCGTAACACCCTCCCAACCCTGCAAATAGGCCCGATGGATTAAACCCATCGCTCCAATAAAAGTAGCACGTGCGATTGTCCGACCAATGAGATTTTGGTGGGACCACCAACTGACTGAAAGACATCAGCCCTACTGTTGTCTTCATGTTGTCTTACCTTTTCTATTCAGTAAGAATAGAGCAAAGACAACAAGTGTACAGAACATGTTAGTTTGTGTCTTTTATTCAAATGGGTAATTATAGTGTTTTGTTGTTTGGTGATGATATTGTCCTTAGTGCCGGTTAGAGAATCAGGACATGTCACGTGATCGTCAAGAAAAGGCTACCTAGTTATGTAAAGTTATTCAAATGAGCTCAGAGAAGTTTATTTCCCTGGCAGTCTACGTCCAGCTTACCACGGTGATTTCACTGATTGTGTAATCTCTTCCTGATCTGTGGTGTCATTCAGCACTTTCTCTTTCAACACTTTGTGGAACTTCCCCTTGACTTTGAATTGCAGCTCAAACCACAAGCAGACAATGAGCACGAGCACATTATCTGGTGCTTGTAATATCCCAAGTTTGTAATCAGGTACGTGTACTGAGAAAGTGAATGCAAATACAACCGTCTGTTCTGCTGCCATTAGAAGGTCAGTTCAGGTCACACTCTCAAGAGTTAAAGATATGAAACAACTCTCACAGAATACTTTCCTCGTATTAGAGAGAATGATTCTGTTATCCCTCTCATGTTTGGTTATCATCATGAAATAATATGATACTTTAATAAGACCAATATTGTTTCTGTCCAGTTTTTATAACTCATCCATATTAGAGCTGCAAGGGTTAATTGATAAGTCTCAACAGGTGATTTTTTTTCTAACTGTTTGGATCATTTAGCAGTGAACTTGTTTGAGTATTAACGCCTTCCTTTTTTGTGACCAACTTTTATTTATTTCTGACAAGGTTTGTAGGCATGAATCATCCAATAGATCCAATAGTTAACACCCACATGGTAAATAGTAAATGGACTTGAGCTTGTATAGAGCTTTTCTTGTCTTCTGACTACTCAAAGCGCTTTCACACTGCAGGTTACACCTACACATTCACACACTGATGGTAGAGGCTGCTGAGTAAAGAGACCCTTTTCACAATACAGAAATCTCCTGAATAACTCTGGAGATTTGGCTACCCAGAGGTTCTTTAGGCTATGTGTGAACGCAAACAGGCACATTTTTCGCGCGGATTTTACCCGGAGTTTCTCCGGCCAGACCCCTAGTATTTTATCCGCAGAATATCTGAGTGAGCTGATGTCTGAACGCGGCCGAATATACTCCGGAGATTTTCAATTCTAGGCAATGGGACCCGAGTGACGTTTATATACAGTGACCGGCTAAAGTGTCTGCCAGGTCTAGGAGAAGTAAGGAAGGAAAGAAAAATAATGATAAAGGATATTTATATCATGGCTCTGGCAGCGTTGAGTGCTTCCAATCCTTTTTTCAATCATTACCTGGCCTGTTTGGTTTATTCTCAACACAGCGAGCTCTGTGATACAATCTCTATTAAAGATGTCATCTATGGATGTATGGAAAGAGAGTATGTGGTTGCTGCCAAGTAACAAACTAACATTTGTTTGGATGCATGTCATTGACCACAGCAGTCTTTGGGTGTGAATAAGGTTTTAAGAGAAAACAGAAAAGTCAGTGATCAGCACTGATGAAAGCTTTGTGCTCCATTGTTGATCGATATGCGTCCGCTCTACTCAGATCATACATACCTTTGAAGGACATTGAGTGTGCTGATTTTTCTGTTTTCTCTAGTTTTTTTGCGGCCGTGCACCTGGAGTTTTATTTCTGTTAGAGTGTGATCTTTCTTTGCTGTTTTGATTTAAGGTTCTGCCCTGAATCATCCTTCAGTTACATAACTTGCGGAGAATCTTCAATCCAAGTATGTAAGAAAGTCGGTCTGCAATCTGCACCCAGAAAATTCTTACTGAAGGACACTCCCACATGAATCATGATATTTAGAAATGTCCAATTTGTTAACGTCACATAGGGAACCGGGTGAAGAAGTGGCTGTTTTCCTCCTAAACCAGTAGTTTCTGTTTCCTGGCAGTTAACTAAATATCTGCAGGTTTGGACGAAACAAAAAAAAATGAGGATGTCATCTTGGGCTTTTGGAAAAACTGATGGGCACTACTTTAACAATTTCTGACATTTTCTAAACAAAAAAAATAATACCAAGATAATACAGTGGTTTATCGTTACCTTAGTCAACATCCAGCTGTAGCTGCATCATCAGTCAAACTTTAGCGTAACGCCTCACTGTTTGAGCCAGAGGGGCTCCATTCAACTTTTCTCTGTGTGTGGCCGACTCAGTGTTACTTTGCCAGAGATTTAACTTTTTTTTCAAACTTGACACCAACTTGTTTTAGAAGCCAACACATGGACTTTTCTCTGTACGTCTCTGATTCACCACAGCTCATGTTATATAAGGCCAGATCACTGATAAGAGATGATCCCGATACACTCGGAAGTCACCAGTAAAGACGAAACCAATATGACCAAAAAAAGAAAGAAAGATGAATGTACTGAAGCTCCATTCATAAAGATAACATTTTGACCATTCAGAAAATCATACTTAGACTCTTGGAGCACTAGTTTGATTTTTCTGATTCATCCTTCTTACCAGTGTTCATTTCCAGTTAACTGTTAATTCTACAGTTGTATTCGATCACAATGTGAACCTGATCTGAAGAACAATGTGTGTAAGAGCCGTCACTGAATGACGGATGAATTCTCTCCTTTCAATACGATGATAGATGGGACTATCAATGGGAGGATAATGAGCAACGCTTATGATGCAGGATTTCCTTTCAAACAAACCCGAGGCCATTAAACAAAGTACCAGATTGCACAAATTTGAAAAAAACATACTTAAAAAAAATGTAAAAAAAACACTTGAAAACCAATCCTTGCAGAGGATTTCCTGGTGTTTTGTGCGTGCAGCGGCAGCCAGCTTCCTGCTCGCTGAGGCTGGCTGCTCTCAGGGAGTTTCTCACCTCTGTTGGTGTTTGTTTACTTTTGTGGGTTTTCTGCCCTAGCTACCATTTTGTCGTTTCACATCTGTGTGACGATTGTGTGCAGACCCCACACGTCAGCACAGACCATCTGAGTCAGCTGATGATGATATGAGCTCTGTTTTGTTTGTTTTGTTGACATTTTGTGTTAACCACTGCTTAAACTATTATGTATAGAATCAGTACAGGCCCAGAGACAGGCTCAGTAATTTAGGTTTAGATATTCAAAACTTTCACAAACTTATTTCTGAATTTTCTTCATGTTGTTCCTCCTTCTCCCTCTTACCCTTTTCTGCAGTCATGGCCTTAATCGGTTCTTCTCCTGTCGAGGAATCGCTCTGGCTGTGGAGACATTTTGGAGGCGGGGCCACAGGGAGATCACAGTATTTGTTCCTCAGTGGCGTCAGAAGAGAGACCGCCTCACGACAGGTATGTGTTCAGGTGTAAACAGGACAGTCTTCAAGTTGTTGTCATTGATATTTTTGTCATGGATTAAAGTCTTAGCACCATGTGTTACTAGTCAAACTGACTACAACCTCAGATATGGAACCAAAAACAAACTGTTCTCTACAGTTTTTATTACAGCTATCTTAGGGCGCACTCACACTAAGGAATCTGTAACCTGTTCAAGTATGCTTCACCCTCAGAGTCCAGTTTGTTTGACTAGTGTGAGTGCTCCAAAATGGTACACTTCTTTGGCCCTTGCACGCTTGGAAGAGGTGTGCTTCGGCACGGCACAGTTCATGCACGAGCACAAGCACGGACACAATACATGGACAGCCTTCATTATCGAGTGTTCTGGCTGTAACCGACTAAAATGGCTCAAAATTAGCCACAAAGTCAGTAAAGTAAAGTAGCTGTCACGTTGTCTGTGTTCTCCGATGTGTCGATGCGCGTTCCTTTTTATTTTTTTTAATTATTATTTTAGATTCAGCCCGTGTTGTAAGCTAAGCATGCATCATGAAGACATGCATGTGTTTTATTTCAACATTACGTGGGCTACAAGAGGTAACCGTGCTCAGGCCCGGTTAGTCCTGGAGCAGTGTGAGTGCAGGCCAGCGGGGGGAATGGGGAGGGGAGGGGCAATCATGCTTCAGCACTATACGCGGCAATTGGGCCTAGTGTGAGTGCGCCCTTAGCAATAAAAAGTGACATTGTTAATCCATTGAACCAACCTATTAGCTAATGTTTTTGTGTGCACATTTGACCATGCAGGATCTGGTTCTCCCATTGTATTATCAGTAAAACGGTTGTTTTATAATTACAGAGCAACATTTTTTAAACCAGCTCGAAGACCTGAGACTGCTCTCCTTCACTCCATCCCGAGAGGTTTGTGGACAGAGGATATCCTCACATGACGACAGGTATACACACACACACACACACACACACGTCTTCTTAGTCCTTGAAACATAAGCACAAATGCTTCTCCAAAATTAGTCATCCAGTTATTTTAGGGGATTGTTTGGTTCCATTATGAACTCATCTCCTCCCATGTAGTATCACTGTGTGCCCCTCTTTATTAGAGATGAGTACGCTCACACTAAAAAACAACAGATCAAACTTTTATCTTGTAAAAAAGTGGTGAACTATGACTTTGCACGATTTAGCTTTAACTGTTGTGTTTTCTTATTGTGGTGGAGCTGATAAACATCTGTACATCTCCAGTTTATAAGTTACTTTGTTTTACTGAAAAATAACAAGTCAAAGCTCACTCTGGATCAGCATGCATGGCACTCCTCTATCGGTGGATTCCCTGCTCGAAATGTTTGCAGACCTTTGAACCCAGGGAAACTCCTGAGTATGTAATCCACTCTTTCTTTCTCTCGGCCTATCAGGTTCCTGCTCCACCTGGCAGAAAAAACAGAGGGGATCATTGTAACCAACGACAACCTGAGGGACTTTGTCAACACCTCGGACACGTGGCGCAGGATCATTCAGGAGAGGTGATTGTAGAGCTGTTTTAACACATGCTGTTACTTGTAGAGCTGTTTTAACACATGCTGTTACACAAGAGTCAGGACAGACTGCCCCAGGAAGAAATCCTGTGCTTGCTGAAACTACATCATGAGGGGGATTAATATTGATAAAGTAATAAAACCACATTTTGATTTACTATCACATACTCTGCCTACACCACCATACAAACACCCAAGACAAAGATGACTCGGTTACATTTATATTTTGCATTCATTCTTTAGGGATTTAATTAAATGTATTATTAACAGTAGGGTGGTAACCAGTAAGTGAAAGTATGTTGACACTAATATGTTTGCAGAAGGTGAATAGTTGAGAATAGGAGATACATCAAATGTCATAAATCCTATTCCTCATGATTAGGAAAAGAAGAGCCATCTTTGTTTACTTCATATTTAATGACTTTATTACATTTTCCTTCACAGGCTGCTTCAGTTTACTTTTGTGGAGGATCACTTCATGATCCCTGATGATCCTCTGGGGAAGAACGGACCTCACCTCGACTTCTTTCTGCTCAAAGAAAGCAGGTGAGTTTAATGTTAGTCCTAAGGGTTGTACCTCTGAAATCTGTTTCTTATTGACGTAATGACATGAAAATACGAGTATTTCAAGTTAAGATGGTTTAATAGAGGTTAGACTTTTTGTTTGGGCGGGTGTTGTGGTTACTGATTGATTTTCTGTTTCTTCATGTCAGGAGGGCTCCCATCACTCCTCCCCCTCTGAGACCTCCAGACCTGCGCCCCTCCTCCCAGCATCAGCAGCCGGTTTACGTCCAGGCCGTCCACTCTGCTCCCCGGTCCCAAGCCTCCACGCCGCGGCCCCCTCCCTCCCTGACGCCACACCCCACCACACACTGGCCCCACTCCGGTCCGCCCGAATGGCACCCGCCTCGTCGCTCCCCTTCCCCCTCGCCCTCGCCCCCTCCACAGCGATCCCCGGGGGAGACGTCGGAGCTGAAGAGGAAGCTGTACGACATCTTTCCCGATCAGAAGCAGCGGATCGACCGGATCCTCAGCGACAACCCGTACATGAGAGACCTGAACGCCCTGTCAGGGCTGCTGCTGGGATAAAAGATGGCCGACGCACAGAAAATAAAGAATACACCGTGCGAGGATATACATACACAGCAGAAAGATAATTTATTTTACCATGTCGTCCAGCCTTGAGGAGTCGAACGTGTGTCCTTCGATATTATTTAACACAAAGACTGATCATCAAACTCGCTGCTTTTGGCAAAAAAAAAAGATATTTTTGAATAGATATTTTTTTGTTCTTCTTGTGCTCTCAAATTGGTGAAGGTGAACAACACTGGTGTCACATGCAAACAACACACAACATTTGCCAAGCAGCATCATTTGTATTAACCAGCGGGTAATAAGAGCCTGCAGTCCAGAGGTCCTCCAATCAACGGGAGAAAATGTTTTCAGACCAAGAGCCGTGAACTGGTCATACAGCGGGTTTCTTCTCTGAACACACAAACTCTGAGCTTTCTCTGGGTACAGTCGGGAACATTGACCGTTCTGCATGTTTTATATTTTTTCAACACAAGCGTTATACAGTTGTTATGAACAGGAACAGAGTGAAGTCGCTGTTATTGAACAGGATATCAGGAAGCAGTTTCAGCAGTTTGGAGTCATTCGACATCAACAAAGAGTTTAAATATCTCACACGAGGATAAGATCTCAACCTTTAGTTTCATTATCAGTAACAGAACTTCTAAAACGACTTTTATGAATCTTAGACACATTTTAAATCGCAGCTAAAGATCAAATCAAATTAGAGAAGCTGTGAAAAAATATTCCGAGGCTGTTTAGAGTGCAGATATGATGATACCAGAGTTTTAAACTTCAACAAGATACTTGTGAAAATCAAACGATGATACCTGTTCTAAAACCACGGCAACAAAAATATAAGTCCTAGCAACCCAATATTTTGTAGTTTCCTGTTTTTATTTACCCAAAATGAACTCCTGCACACAGTCCAAACTTTCTAACAAGTTAGAAGGAAACATCAGCAACGTATTTGTAAGACACATCAACATATCCTTCTCCAAAAAGAAACTTGAGTGTTTGTTGACCTGTGAATTAAAGGGTCCACCACTCCGTCTCATTCGCAGAAACTTTGGGTTAAAAATACGACTAAAGATCTAAATGTATTTTTTTTTACTTTGGTACTTTTTGATGCAGTCTCTGATTTTTAATGATCGATTGTATCATTTTTAAAATAGATCAAAGTATGGGACATTTTGTCAGCCTGCGTTTGGAGTGACAGGAATAGTAAAGTTTTCTCATTATTCAGATGAAACTCTCTGCGTCGATATATACCAACTAAATGAATCTCCCTTAGTAACCCCTTTTTCAACTGTCACTGCTCACCTCTAATCCTTCAATATGTTTCCTGTTTTTCACCGTCTGTGCTCCAAATGATTTCCCGCCTGAATTCAGATGAAGCCTTTAAACACCACCGGTTCTTTTTCAAGTTTATAAAAAACAAACTTAAGATGTTTTTACAACATCTATTTTTCTCTTCTTTTTTTTTGGGATCGAATTTTCCGTTCGTATAGTTTAACCATTAAAAAAAAGCTTTACTTTTAAGGAATTTTAAGGTTAGGTCAGAAATGGTTTTTCATAATCCGATGTGGTCAGGTCGTCCGAGCGCTTCAACACGTTCTCTGTTATCATCGACGTCCTCACTTTGTTCTTTGTTGCCTCTCAGGCCTCGTTAACAACGATCTCTGAAGATCTGTGGAATCACTTTGAAACTGCTGAAACTGAGATGAAAGATCAGATCTGTGACTGAGTCAGTTCCAAACATTAGTTCATCAGTTCCAGTTAGAAAGACTTTTCAACACGTGTCTTCAGGTGGATGCCGTCATCAGCGTTTTGTTCTGCCATGAGTTGTGAGTTTGACACCTCCATCTGTAAACAATATGCATCTTAGTCCGTCTAGCTTTTTGTGGACAAAAACACTATAAGAGTCTAAAAAATATCCTCTGTTTATAAAGTGACACACTCTTATTCAACATCACCATATCAACAGGTTTACATTAGTTACATTTGTCATTCTTGTAAAATAGACCATTGAACTGAAGCTAAGGAGTGACTCAGTGGCTAAAACAAGGTTTCATTGATGAAGCTTCTTGTGTTTTTTGTTTTTGTTTACACTCGGAGAGGATGTGGGCCACAGCTTGCATATTTGATGTGCATCTGAGTTTTGTAAAATACAAACACTTTATTTCCTTGTAATAAACAAACATCTGCACAAAACTTTACGAGGTGTCCAAACCTAGCTTTAGTTTCGATTTGCTTTGTTATCGTTGTAAGGATTACTGAAGGATATATTTTTTTCTCTATGTTGTATTATAATTCTTTTGTGAATATTGTTTTCTTTTTTTTTGTATATACGAGCATCTTTGGCTACAGTGCACATATGGTTTTATGTATGAGAAAAACAAAATAAAAGCAGCAGTCTCCAGAAAAAAAACAACTTTTCGTTACGTCTGTGAAGGTTTGGTTGGTTGTTTATTAAACCAAATAAAATAAACAAGATGCTTCATAAAACACACTTCTTGTTTTGTTTTATTGAAGCATCTTACCAATGTTAAAGGTAGCATCTTCCAGAAAAATGAAATATAGACTTATACAAAAGTAAAGCACTCTAAAAGTCAATTATCAGTTGGCTTCAATACACGAGCGGCTGTGGCTCAGTAGGTCGTCTCCTAACTGGAAGGTCGAGGGGTTCGATCCCCAGCTCCTGCAGCTACATGTCTGATGTGTCTCGGGCAGGACACTTAACCTAAAGTTGCTCCTGCTGCTTCAACGGTGGCGTCTGAATGAGTATTAATGAGATTAGTTACTTCTGATGGTCTCTTCACATACAAACTTCTTCCATCAGTGTGTGAATGTGTAGGTGTGACCTGCGGTGTTAAAGAGCTTAGAGTAGTCAGAAGACTAGAAAAGAAATATACAAGCTCAAGTACATTTACTATTTACCATTTATTTACTAATTTCAAGTGATTGAACCCTACACTCTACCATAAGTGAAAAGTGGGTTAGGGTTAGAAAAGTAAAAAATGTAAATGAGATAATATCAGAAAAGTGTTTGTTTATTTTAGGAATACCTGGAATATGAAATGATAGCACCCTATAATTACAGACATTGCAAGAAAACAACCTCGCCGGGTCATTTTTGACCCTCTTATGCATCAAAGGGTGAATGCACCCATAAATAAGGTAAGTTAGCTCATGTTTCCCTTGAATTTATTCTAAAAAGCTAACAGCTAACGGCTGCATACACTGCTCTAAAAGAAAAACTAAATGAATATTTTATCAGAATAGTAAAAACCTTCACACATCCATTTAGGGCGGCAATCTGTAGGGACTTGGGTTGGGAACTGGAGGGTGGCCGGTTCAAGTCCCAGTGCGGACCAAATCTGGATGTTGGTCTGGTAGCTGGAGAGGTGCCAGATCGCTTCCTGAGCACTGCAGAGGTGCCCTTGAGCAAGGCACCAACCCCCCCTCCCCACCACCAGCTCAGGAGCGCCCACTGTGGACAGCTTCGTCACTCTGACATCTCTCCATTAGTGCATGTCCATAGGATCCTGTTTGTGTGCATGTGTATATATACTTCAGCCTATGTGTGTGATTTACATGATTTACAGAGTGTAAAAACAGAATCAATAAAGTAAATCTTAATCTTAATTTCATAAGGCAGGTGCATAGGAGAGCAATGTGTCCATCAGAAACTTAAAGGTAAACTCCCACACACTGTCTAACTTACAAACAAACATTTATTTTCACAGTTTCAGTACTAAACCATCATCAGGTAAACCACTACATCCACATGTTGTGTGCACAAGTCATGCTACAGATGTATGTTGTTCATGTGCTGTTTGTCCCTTCTCCCCTCCCGTTGTCTCCTGTGCTGCCCAGGTGAAGGTGAAGCTATTGATTGCACAACGACGTGCACCTGGCCTCAGTGTTTAAAAGGTGTAAGATGTGTTGTGATTGTTTGATGGACTCATCATTAACACACAAAAAAAAAGATCTATTTTTCTATTTTACAACCCTGCAAATGATTATTTTAACACATTGTCTGCAGAGATGACGTGTGAAAGCTGATTTAGTTCAAAATGTTGTTCTTTTTTTATACATGACAGATTTAGTAAAAACATCCAACGAATGTTCCCCCTAAATATTTATTAAGAGGAGTTCTAATATATTATGATGATTTATGACATTCTTCATTTCCACGCAGTTCCAATACTTTACACAAGATGGCGCCCTCTCATCTTTGCCTGAAACGTCTAACTGAATCATTTTGCGCGCGCGCGCGCGCGTGTGTGTGTGTGTGTGTGTGTGTGTGTGTGTGTGTGTGTGTGTGTGTGTGTGTGTGTGTGATTGTACATTTTTGTCATTGAAAAAAACACACACACACACATGGATATTTTTATTGTAATTATTTTTCAGAACACATGAGGGAAATAAAACGTCATGACAAATGCTTCCCAGATGTGTGTTGTTGTTTTTGTCAGATTGTTTTTTAATGTTTTTAAATCGTACACTCTGTCCGATCTTCTTTGTGTTTCTTCTGTACTTTTGTTTGCTTTTATTTTTAACGGATTTCATAAATGTGTTTCAAATTTAACAACACATTTTGCTTTGATTTTTTTTTTCTGTTTGTATTCACAAAGCAAGAAATGGAAAATAAAAACTGCAAACACAATGCTCACAGGATATAATAACATTTGTACTTCTGATGTTAGCGCCTGTGCTCATGACGAATCACAGTGACAGTCCATCCTAATGCTGAAGCATCGCAGCCTTTTGGCTCTTTCATGGAAACTCTTTCCACGTGTGTTTCTGTTAAACTGAGGAATGTCTTTTAATGTGAAGTAGTTTAATGAAGATCCTGAAGATGCTTTTTTCTGGCCTCCAGGTGCTCGTTGGCCAGCGTTCAAGTCTAAGTAGAAAACACTTCTGTGACGTGTGTCCCCATGTTTGTTTCCAAAAAAAGACTTGTGTGTTTTTATCTGATGTTCAAATCTTTTTGCAGGTTTATCTGATGGCAAAACAGTTTTATGCATATCAGAAAATGGTACCTTATCCAGTCCTCGTTTTGGCAAATTAAGTGCAAAGGAGCTGCAAAGCAGGCAACTGTTTGGGGCCCCAGGTCAGTATTGGGCCCCCAAGGGCTTACAAACCTTAAATCACAGCAGTGCCATAAAATGTGCTAATGTTGCAAAGATCGAGGGTTTGATCCCCAGTTCCTGCAGCAACATGTCCGATGTGTCCTTGGGCAAGACTCTTAACCCTGAATTGCTCCCGCTGCTTCGTCTGCAGCGTATGTGTATGAATGGAATTAGTTACTTCTGATGGTCACTTTAGCAGCCTCTCAGTGTGTGAATGTGTAGGTGTGACATGTGGCGTCAAAGCGCTTTGAGAAGTCAGAAGACTAAAAGCGCTTTACAAACTCAAGTCCATTTACTATGAGCTATTCCTCCATCTTATCCCATCTCCCTCTTTCCCATTTTTCTTTTTTTTAGCTCTTCATCATGAGGCTGGTTTTGCCCAAGATTTCTGCCACTAAAAAGGAAGTCTTTTCTTGCCACTGTAACTTTGCTAAATGTTGCTAACTGCTGTGCTCCTGATGGGTTAATGTTGGGTCTTTGTAACACAACAACTTTTACCTGTTTTTCCAAAGCGTCTGGAAATAACATTTGTTATGAATTGGCGCTATACAAATAAAGATAGATTGATTGAAGTTTGATTCTCTCAGGGTTTAACTTTTATTGATGAATATGAAGGTTATTGTTATAAAGGTTGTATTTTATTTTATTTTATGACATTGTGGGTTTACAACTTCCTGTCAGTCTCTGAGCACCAATTTAACATCCCTTCAACACATAATGATCCTTCATGTCTCAAAGCATCTTTTGTATTTCGGCTTTTTTTGACATTAAGGCTCTTTATTTGTTTAATTTCTGTTCACACCGCCTCAGCATCCCATTTGTAATCACCCTGAGAAAACAGTGTATAGATGCTTTGAAGCCACAGCAGGTCTGAAACACTTCTGCAGATTATTCACTAGGGGTCAGTGTGCATTAAGAGACAGCCACCTGAGGGAATTATAAGTAAAGCATAGGGATTACTTTTTTTGTTTTTGTTGATTCCCTTTACGTCTTCTGACTTCACCACATGTCATATACCATCTGTGACAACATATCCAGCAGATTGTGGAGGCTCAAGAGAGATAATGCATCAGCAAGTGAAGTCACTACTGCCATCGTATCCCAGCAGGAATTATAAAGTGACACATCTACATCTTTTTTTCTTTACTATTTAACAATTCAACATAGAAAATGAACACAAGTATGAATATTTAAGGCTTCATACTGATCCACTCCCCTGAGACTGCTCTACTGTTTGCCTAGAGCTGCCGCTCAGTCCTCTGTTCTATTGCTGCTAGACCTGTCAGCCCCCTCCTCCCTAAAGCTGATGCTCATGCGTGTAGCCATGAAGTGGACACTGAAGCTTCCGTGATTTGCCAGATCTGCATTGGTCCAGAAACCTGGGTGTCATGATGGATGACTAGCTAACATTTAAGGTTCAAGAGTAAGGTATTTTACCTGCTTTTTGTAAAGTCTCGAGATAACACTTGTTATGAGTTGACGCTATACAAATAAAAATGGATTGATTGATTGATGGCCTTGATTGCACCGTTATGTTGATTTGTCCTGAGAAACATCAGGAAGATCAAACCCTACCTGTGTGGACATGCTACACAGCTACTCCTTACAACTCCTTCCTGGCAGGTCGTCCTGCATGCACAATAAAACGTCTGCAGATGATCCAAAATGCTGCAGCGTGACTGGTCTTCAACCTTCCCCAAACAGAAAAAGTGCTCGCATAAAGTTTTAAAACCCTGCTGATTGCTTACAAAACACCTTAACTTTATAATCCAGGTCTACTCTCCCTCCCACCCACTACTCTCTGCCTATAGCAGGCATCTGATCCAACCTTCTCAACAGGGCGCTAAATCTCTAGCTAGACTCTTCTCCTCTGTCGCCCCCTGTTGGTGGAACTACTTACCAAACACCATTCAATCTGCAGAGTCCCTCTGCACCTGCAAGAAAAAGCTAAAGACCCAGCTCTTTCATGAGCACACTTAATGATATTGATGATGACAATATCTAGGAGGGTTTTGATGCTGATTGGAACTCTCAAGAGCAGCATTCGATTGTGTTGTTGATGATGGTATATGAACTTGTACTGCCTGTCAGCACCTGTGTGTCTGATCTGACTTTAAGCTGTTCATTTGCACTTACTTAAACTGTTTCCTCTCTAGATCCTTGCTTGTGTTGTACTTACTCTCTAGTTGCCTGCTTCACAATTCGTCCGTCATTGATATTTAAGAAACAGCAGTAGAACATTTGAATCATTCATAGCCCATATCCAGAGGTGTAGTGGTGCCTCAAGAAGTGGGTATACTCTAATTTTTTCCCAAAATGTTTTTTTTTTTTTACGTGGCCCGTCCCGCAGAGGATAAACGGCCTCTGTTATAAACAGTGACATGTAAGACTCCTCCTACATATTTAGATTGTGTGTACTAACCAATTAGAGACGGAGTAAGGAGGGTCATCCCTTCACCGTCAGGGGAAAAGAATTGCAGCATACTACTGAATATTGTCAATCAATAAATGGTGTGAATCAGAGGAGATTGAGAAGTGGGTATACTCTATGGAGAGTGAAAAAATAAGTGGGTATACCTGTGTAGACCCTGCATTACATCACTGCCCATATGACCTGTAAACCATGAAATCATTCCTTCTTATGTGTACTAACAGTCCTTATAGGGCACTTCAGTATGTGTCTTACTCATCATTTACAATCATGTGCAAGTCCAGTTTCATTTAAGTATGTTTGATTACCATTACCAACTAAAATCTTTCTACAGGAGCTTTATGAGAGAATGGGCCTCCATGGGTCTGGAAAACATACTTTATTATAGTAATGGAAGAGCTTTTAAACCGTATCTGACCTCATTTTTCAAAAACATCATCAGAGGGATAATTTTGTTCATATATTTGATCATACAACATTTCTGTCTGATGGATCTCCAACAAAGACCTAATGATAATATCAACAATCACTTATCCTGACCAAATCTAGCCATTCAAAAGTATCACAGTCAGTGAAATATGACACTGGGTGGTTTGTGTTGCTCCCCTTGGCATATGCTTTATTTTTTTTCATTTATGTCCCAAATGTGTCCTCATGGCTTTAATGTATCCTGGAGTTTGAAACAGTCAGTTTGGCCAGCAGAGGGAAGAAATGACTTCTTATTATTTCATCCACCCATTCATTGCTTCTTTCATTCATGCTCTTTCTGTCCACATTTGTCCCTTTCTACGTGATCTTTTGAAGCTCATACACATTTGTTAAACACTCTCTTCTCCTGACTAAACCTTTTCTCTGCTTTCTCTGTACTTGACAATGTCCCTGGATCTCCTGTTAGGTTTGTAGCACCTGTCAGGGCAGGTCAACCTCCATTTGATCTTTTCCCTTTGTTTTTAACACTTCTAGTTTTGTGACCTCAGTGAACTCTCAGCTCCACCCAACTTCAACCTGAGCAGAGGTCTAATGAGGCGGGGTAACCAAAAAAACATCTGTTTTGTTGTGTAAGGAATTTGACACACTTGCACTCCCCTTCAATCCTCCCGCTGCCTTCTTTGCTCTTTGTCATACAAAAGTGAAAGTAAATCATCCAGCTGTTTTTACAAAAGATTCTTAAATATATTGAAGAATATATTTAAACATATAACCCCTTTTTAAAGTTGTTTATTAAAAAAAGAAAAACAGCATCTGATTATAACTGTGTGGTCTGCTCAGAGTCCTGGGGTCAGATGCTATGTCTGTGTTGACAAGGTAGATGCCAAAAGGAAATCAATCTAGCCAAACTGAAATTTAATATCGTACTTCCTGTGAGGGGAAATTGGAGGATTTGAAGAGGGAGGCCCGGTAGGTGTGAGGATCACTCGTGTGTGAGGTAAATGCTTATGTAAGGAGCACAACAATCCTTCACTCGCTTTGCCTTCATGCAAATGTGTGTTTCTGTTTGGTCTGTTTCAGGCAGATCAGATTCAGCCTGAGCCCTGTAAAGCACACACACAGGCTTGAGCACAATTCTTCTGTTTATTTCACATCATTTTGCTCATTTTGATGATATCTGCACTGCAGCACATATACTTCTGTCACATTTTTGGCCCCCCAAAAAGGAAATAGAATCAGGCCAGTGTGGCTAAAATACTTCTACATGACTGTATGTTATGGGCTGTGGTTGGTGTTGTTTTGTGTTATCTCTCCCCTCCCTCTCTTTTCCATGTGTGGCCTACAGGTTGGTGCTCCGCCCATCTCTCCGGTAGAGTGGCAAAATTTGCTCACCTGGCTCGCCTGGTTTGGCAACCATGTCCTGCATACAGCAGGATGGAATACATGCAGTGTGGCCAGTGTTTGTGGGGGGGGGTTCACTCATGTGCTGGACCTTCAGGCTGCAGGAGTGAAATCTTCTCCTCTAGTGAAAGGGTTGGAAGTGAAATGATGTAGAGAGTTAGTTGTTTGTTTTTCTACACTTTGTGCCTATATTTAGTACCCTACAGCCTTCTGTTGTATTCAGGTTATTCATTTAGAGGAGCTTGTTTTTGTTCTTTTTGTTATTAAATCCTTACACTTTTTGGTTAAAAATTCTGGTCTCAACTTTTTCATTCCGGGTTCATTATTAGCTGTTGTCCCCGCATCCCTATAGCAAACCGGGGAATGTAACACAGTATCATACAAATCCCTCATTTGATTATTTCCAGGCCCTGGGGACACAACAAACACCTGTGTGCTAACATATATCAGGTGCAACATTACATAAGCAGCACGCGTCATGCAACCTGGCTCTCATTATGCAAATGATTGTGGCTCGGGTTTCAGGCAAAGTGACTTCCAGCACAGACAGCGTGCGTGTCTCCACTGGTTATTCCTCGACTGCAGGTAAATATTTAAACTTCTCATAAGCAGACCGGCTTCGGCCAAAACAATATCTTAAGGAAAAGTCCCTACAGGCTATGTGGACTAAATTAGGACAGATTGGCTTTCCTCTTTTTGAAATAGGAAGCCCAACAAGTACAAGCTAATATTTCAAATGAATTATGACAAGCTCCTGTGGGTTTGAGTCGATTTTTGGCGCCCCCTCTGGACAAAGAAGAACTCTACGTCTTATCCTTGCTGAGCTTTTCCTGTTCAACATGTTGTGTGATGAAATATCCAACCCAGCTTTTTTTCAACAGTTCAATATATCACTCAATGTGAATCTTTGCTGTGGAAAATGTTCAAGAGACTGTTTTGTCAGTGTGCTGTTTGTCGCCTGGTCTGACACCTACCCGGTGGCAGCAGATTCAAACATTAATAATGACAGTGTAGAAAAGAATAATCTTGTCGTCGAAGGTCTCGTTTGCTTTTGTAGATCATGAAGCGGTATCAGTGTTCAATCTGTTTCATAACCAGTTAAAAACTTGAGACAGGAGCTTTAAATTGAGTCTTAGGAGTGGTTTTATGATGAACAATAGGTTTGATATCTTGGGACAAACTAAACAGTTCATCGTTGAATCATTGACAGGATCTGTTATACATTTACTTTTAGGCTCAGAGTTCCTTTATAATTCTTTTTAAGTCCTTTATAATCATTAAAATAATAATAAATAAGGTCTTATTAGTTCATAAACTAACAATCAAAGCTAATGTTTGATTAATGTTAAGTGGTGCTTTCTTACGTGATAAATGCATTTGAATAATTAAAATCACTTAACAGAGCAACAGTGCATCATGAGGTGGCAATAACGCACACGCACACGCACACGCACACGCACACGCACACGCACACGCACACACACACACACACACACACACACACACACGCACACACACACACACACACACACACACACACACACGCACACACACACACATACATGGCTCTTCATTCCCAACCTGGTTCTGCATCCAGCTTGCCACATTCTGTTCTCATACGTTTGAAAATGTTTAACATTTTTATGATCATGTTTGATTTCTGTTAGCATTTTCTTTTCTATTTTATGTTATAGCCAAACTTGCTAGATCTGTCCGATAAAACAGGAGTCATCCAGGCCTGTGGGAACTACATTTGGCTGTTGCTTCTTCGACTGTTTCTTGATGAGAAAATGAGGAAATGCTGCATGCCCGTTATAGACTTGTGTTTTTTCCACAATTAATGAGGCGACTCAAATCCAAAATCCAGTCTGTGCCACTGTTTCCCTGAGTTTTCTGAGTCATACTGTGTCCTTAATCTGCTTTCTTGTTTCTCTGTGGTCCTGTGTGTGTCATAAACAACCCTGTAGTTAAGGTTATAAAGACATCAACAATGTTGGTTTTGCTCCTCTTTTGCTTCGATCATTGTCTATAGAGCAGAGTTTAATAGCCCGAAAGCATAATCACATAATTACGCATATCCAGAGTGAAGTTTTATGGTGACCAGATGACTGTAGCTGAGCTGGTGAGAGGATACAAAATCATTATGTAACAGAAATAGAGTATCTTCATACGTTTCAACATCTTCATGTGTGTCATAATCCTTCGCTCTTCATGCTTGAACCCACATGGAACTTCATGTGACCATTCTAGACTTTGGTGCATGCTGTGTCAATAGAGCAGCCTCAAGACTGTCAGGGGCAAAAGTAAAAGTATAACTTTTGAGGAAATGTACCTGCTTGGACTTAGATAATAAAAGTGATACGCTCTCGATTCTGTGTGGTTAATATGAAGCGAGCAGCAGCTACATGGACCAGGCTTAGCTTAAAGAGAAAGAGAAACAGGAGGAATCAGCTGGCCTGGTTCTGACCAAAAAAGAACAACCTCCATACAAGCACCTCTAAAGCTCGCTGGGCAGCTACATTTACTCTTGAATTGAATTACAATAACTTCAACTAAAATGGTGATTAAATGTGTCCCAAACGTACTCTTTCCTGGGTTTTCTCTGAGAAGAAAATTTGTCTTTTGATCAAGGGGACATTTAGTTTCATGTTTCACGTACCACAGGGGACTGTTTTCAAAGGTAGAAAAGAGGTATAATATGTCCTCTTAACTAAAATCAATGGACTTTTAAAACATATTAAAGCTGTTTTTCTTTAATTGCAAGGAAGAAACTCAAAAAAAGCTAACATTTTTAACAGTTTTGGCTGTTAAAGTCAATGTTCTTTATATGCATGCTACCCCTTTGCTGAAAAGAACATAATGGATCTCACATCTCACATGGACCCATCATGTGTAATTCCTTAAACTCGCTCTGTTTCTGCTTAAGGTGCGTTTAATGTTTTTTGCCCCCTGATCCTGGTCTCTGAGCTTCAGGGTCACCTTAAACCAAAGACTTAATGATTACGGATCATTTTGACCAGTGAATGTACTTTCTTTATTGCTGAAAGCTGCTAATTGATTGATTGATGAACGTGTCTGCTTACTGAGTGGAACTTTTCCTGCAGCTGTCTTGGCCAGCACTCTTGTAAAAAACAAATAATGAAGCCTTTCTTAAGGGGAAGCAACCAGGAGTGCTGTGCATGATGCAGTCAGTCATTATGAGTGCAGTCAGTCATAATGCATTTTCACATTATGCACGACTGAAAATATCTAGATCATTTCAGGAGGACTGCTCCGGAGATTCTCCTGACCTGATTGTTCACATTATGCTCTAGCCCTGTCAGAGGGGAGGGGCGGGGGTCTCCCAAGGTAAGACGTCACGTTAAAAAAAGACGCAGAAGTAGCGGACAGAGCCACAGAGTCCACTATATGATGCTACAATGAGAATATTTGACTTTATATCAATGCTTCGTGTGGTTCGGCAGAATTACAATGTCAACAAAAGAGCGGAGAACAACATACTGACAAACTGAAAACATTAAGTAGCCGTTTAATTATGTGCATTCAGTCAGTCAGACAGACAATGCACTGACTCAATGTCATGGCTCTCTCACTCTGTCATGACTCTCTCACTCTGTGGCTCCCTCCTGACTGAGGTTCATTCCTTTCACCTGCTCAAACCTGCACACCAGCTCTCCATCCTCCTCATCACCTCAGCAGTATATATACCCCGGCTCTCCATCCACTCATCGCCAGAGCGTTGTGTCAACTACTGCGGTAGAATACATCTCAGGCTAATTAAGATTTCGAATGATTTTTGGAAAGAATCTCTTGTGCTAGTTTTGTTTTTGAGTCTCATCCTGTTTTTCCTTTTCTTCAGTATCACCATTCACCCACCTGCCTCAACCTGCTCTCTGGACTCAGGACCACTCAGCCACGCTCACACCCCTACTCTGCTCTGGTCACCCATCATCCCCTTCACTCTGCCAACCTCCGGATTCTTCAACCCATCTTCATCTCCATTTGCCACAATAAACCTCATTACCAATCAACCCCTCTGTTTATGTGTCCTGCATCTGAGTCCTAAATTCACTGGTCGAATATCCTGCTGCATTCTCACATCAGCTCACGGACTTGGAAAAAATACTAGGGGTCAGAGTGAACATTTGGACTGTTTGCGTTCACACATACAACTCCTGGAAATATCCAAAGTTTTTCAGGAAGTGTGAAAGCCCTAATAGTTGGGGATGCTTAGAGATTTCATTCAGTATGATGACATCATACTGTATTTTATGCAAATTCATATGTTATGTTCAGGATTAATCATAGTTAGAGTATTATTGTTTATGGTCTGCATAAATCTTACAACACAGAGAAAAATGCTTCGTTTCAAATGTGCTCTCCTTGTGATGTCACAGTGGGATTCTGGTAAAAAAATCCCCTCCCCTCCTCTGATATCTCCACCCATGGAATCCACCCCCAGGCTAGAACAACAATTTTGCTCAGGTCCGCCATTTTTATTCTCACTACAGAGGAGTGATGTCTACAGGGAAAACTCAGGGGGGTCTCATTGCATTTAAAGAGACACACACACCAAAATGGAGCGTTCTGAGAGAGCTGGTCACAAACCTCCTCTGGTGCTTGATTCATGTTATATTTTGAGCAAAGCACAGCACAGATGTTTCATTTAGACCAGAGGGGACTGTTTGAAAAGGTGGAAAAAGGGTATAATATGTCCTCTCTAAAAGAATGATCAAATCAAACTCAAAATTCTAGAAAAACATAGTTCAAGCAGAGCTATTGCTATTTATATTTATTTATTTATACCACTTGAGTGAAACTTCTTAACGAACAGTGAGTTTTTATATTTTATATTTCTTGGTTGTATTTCATCAGGTTGTGTTGCACTGTCCTTTGTCTGTTTATCTGTTGTGTTTTTGTGTTCCACTGCTGCAAATCAAATTTCCCTTCCAGGGACAATAAAGATCTGAACTGAACTGCTCTTGTGTCTGACAGGAAGATCACACGTCTTTGCCCCATAAACAAGATACAGACTGCTATAGAAAACGGACTAAAAAAAAAACTAAAAAAATAACTATGACACTTATCAATGAACTTCATCTACATATCACACAAAAACTGGTAAACACATGTTTTAACCCTTAATAAGCCAACTTCATTTAAGGGGTGTTCTGCAGCACCCTCATCACCCTTCTTTTGTGCGCCTATGGCTGCAGCAGAAAACTCTATCAAGTATTGCTCAGGGAAACCACCATGAGGCCTCCCAGTCCACCCAGCTGCCTGCCTCATTCTCTGCTATTTACCACTTTTCACCTCTCTCTGTCACACTCAGCCAACATCAGCTGAAGTTTAAAGGACAGGGGTTCAATCCAGTTTGGGCCCATCAGAATTTTCCACAAGAATCTCATCTGTAAACAACTCTCAGTGAAGAGTCTGAGAAACCCACAGTTAAGAATTTGCATTAGTTCCAGGATGTCTGGAATTTGCTGATGAGCAGTTTAGCAGGCTCTCAGTCACCTTCTTCCTCTCCCTCACTCTCTTCTTCCTGTAAGTTGTCCTCCCAGACCCACCCACACTCTCTACTACTTTCCACCTCTTCCTTACTCCCATCACCACTGTCTCTTCACTTCCTTCCTCCCTTTCTCTCCTACTCCTCTCCCAGCCTCCCCTCCCCTCTCCTCCTCAAACTCTATCTCTTGACCCCTTACTTCCAAGTTTTCTATTCTCAGCGTTTTGTCCTCACCCGTTCTACCCGTAAAAGAACAAAAGTAACATAATATCTATGCTGTTAGATCCAACCAAAAATTCAAATTCCAACAGCATACCAGAAGAGCTTAACATTCCCTTGTGATTGGATCTCCCACTTCCTCCCCTGTCCTTCCCCCAACCCCTCTCCCACTTTCTCATCGCTGCTCCCTCTGAAGTTTTATTCCTTCTTTGTTTTCCCCACTGTAGGAAGATTATCTGGCTGAATAACAAAAACACTCGCATCCTTTATATGGTGCATACTGGTAGAATTATAGCGGTCTGCTCGGACATCAAGAATTTTGCACTGTAAAAAAACCTGCTTTGTACGCATCATTCTCCTGGTAAACATGTGCATTGTGTTTCCTTGATGTCATGTATGTTCCACCACAAACAGGAAACAATTTGAAACAAATATTTATGCATTATATGCGGGCTGATTATTCCGGACTTTTTGTTTTTTAACTTGTTGCTGTCGTATTGGGGGAGCTCCTTTGGGAATCTGACATAGTGTCTGGGCATGATGAACCACCTCAGGGCCCTACAGACAGGAAGACAACGAGAGACAAAAGAAGAAAGAGGAGGAGAGCTTTTGCTTTGAGAATGCTGGAAGAGGTGCAGGTCCTGCCCTAAAACGTTGCTACGTAGCATGACAAAATGCAAGGATTGGAAATATTCTACAGTATCTATTTACACATTTCTAATTCTCTCTTGCAGTCCTTTGATACTTATCGATTTCAAGAATAATTTAATACAATAGAAATTATATTCAGACTAAAAATACTGACCTCCTGCTAGTTGTATGGGAACAGTCAGAAGATCTGCAAATTGAGATGGAAACATTTTTTAAAGCTCCTGTGAGGAGTTTGTAGCTGGTTATAAAACAGACTGAAATTGTATCCAGAATAAGGCCCTACTGTCCCCTTTAAACACAACTGAAAAAAGTAGGGTCTTGACTTTTATATGCCATAACGGAGCGGCTTATCTGTATAACTCCGAACAACAATAGTCTATACCGAGGTAGACACAGTGATGGTGCAGAGCAAAGTGGCTCAAAAGTAAAGTCAAGTTAACTGACCACTGAGGTGGAGTTATGATGACAATTATGAGACAGCCTAATGGTTATGACTGAAGCATCTTCTAAGATCGCTATCTCTACCCTATACGGACACATGCTCTGCAGGTGAGGGTAATCAGACAGAGGCGTGTGCTGTGTTAAGTCTCTCAATAAGGAAAATTGCTCAACAGAATTGTGAGTGAACCTTTTAAAAACAGGGGCTGTTTCTGACAGACAGGAAAGACAGCTATTTGAAATTGTTCAAATAAAATCGATTTCTTTTAAAAAAGTATTTTTCAGAAAGAAATATATCTTGGAAAGGTGTGTGTGTGTGGGGTCCTATAAAAAGGGTGGTCTTATATTCAGACCAATACGGTAATACTGATGCCTCTATGGCCTAAAAAAGCATGCAAGAGCATCCATTACTAAATTGATTCTTTTTTATAATTATTTTTAACCCCTGTAAAAGCTGCCATGGGGTAAGCCTGGAGTAAGGCGATTGCAGAAAAAAGAGCCTTTGTTTACATTTTTCGAGGCTAAGACTGAGTATTGAGTTATACAGTTGACTGTTCAAGACAGAAGGAGGAGATTTATCATCAGAAAATATAACTTACGCATGCACAGGACAGAATCTCCAAAGAGCTAAAGGCCCTGACACACCAAGCAGACAGCAAAAAGAAAGAACTAGTGGCGACGAAGGCTGACTGTTGTGACGCCTCATGTCATTGTTTGCCTTGGGCAAAAAGTTGAATTAGAACACACCGAAGACTACAGCCGATGGCCAACCACCACATACGTTCTGCTCATATGTGAGAGGAAATTCCAGCAGGCGGCGGTAGTCCGATGTTATGACACCAGAAGACCATTTTCACACCGCTGTCGGTCACCACTCGTATTATAGGTAGTCTACTAATGGAGAATAAAGTCTGATAAAAAGGTGAAAATGGCGCTGCCGTTGTCAGCCCTTGGTCTTTTAGTGGAAAAAGAAAAGAAGAGGCGGAGGAGACAAATAAGGAGAAACCACACTAATGGGTGAAAGCATGGATACTACAGCGACATGCTCAAGGGGCTTTCCTGGACCTGAGAGGAGAGCTGGAGAGAAATGAAACCTCCCAACAGGCCCTGACAAAACGTCCAACTAGGACCGACGGCCGACGATCTCCTTGGTGTGTCAGAGCCTTAAGACGTAATGTTTGTCCACAGGGGGCACACAAATCAACAATAACAAACAGTTCACAAACAAAAAAGGAGCTTTAAAGGAAAATGAAAACCTGTATCAACTGTTTGGCTGGTCCATTCTGTACATGTTGAGCAACATCACAGAACAGATACAAACTTTGACTTGATGATGGCACTGAAAAGTCGGAGGAATCAAAGTGACCAGAACTAATCTTCTGTGCACTAAAATTGTAGACTTCCAACAGCTGCCAATACATTACCATAAAACATTATAGTGGCTTCAATAGTAAGCCAAAGAATAACCCAGTAAGGCATTACATCATATCCCCTGGATACAAAGAATGTGTGAACATAAATTTAATAGAAATCCTTTTGGCAGTTGTTGAAATATTTCTTGACCAATGTGGTAGACATACTGACTCTGCATTCCCTGAAGCCTCACTAAATATTTAGGATCAGTGAATGGCATGCTTTACATGGGGTTTAAGTTGTATATGTTCATAGAAACAAGTAGAGTGGAAGCGAGAAATACAGTTCCTCTCAGTGTGATTATTTCAAAAGCATACTTACAGCGGCTAAGCCATTGTTAAGGACAGGACAATAGGATTACATTTACAAAAAGTCTGTTCTTTCTCTCACTTTTCTTGCTGTCTGAGGCTCTCTCACCCTCCCATGCACTCAGGCGGCTGCTAGCCTGCCGGGACAATGCACTTACATAACCAATCCCTCTCTGTAATCCCAGCCAGTGTGGCCCCTCCCTTCCCAACCACCACCACTTCCACCACCGCCACCACCATCCTGTCTGTCTCTCCTCTGTGTCTCCTCCAATCTGTGCCCTTCTGCTGCTGCTGGTGGTGGAGGGGACTCCCTTACATCCAGATTACTATGGAAGAAGTGTCATGACCTCTTAATCTTAATCTCACCCAGTTACATTATGCTCACTATATCAAGACTGAATGACATGTCTTCATTCTCAATCCTGAGCCACTGCTTTTATGTAAAAAAAAAAAAAAAAGAGTATCACATGATAGTTTTAAACAGCTCTGCACTTGTCACCTTATTGGGGTATGTTGTTTACAAACTTATTCTACGAGTATGGGTCATTATGGGACAAGGTATTGATGTCCAATTTTCAGAATGTTTTCTTTGCACAGCAAATTTTGGTATGTTTTTTTACATGATGTCACAGGATATGCAAAGGTACAACTATAAATGGAACCAGAGTTGTTTTAGAAAGATTTTTAATTTTCCCCAAAATGCTGCTTTAGTTTAGTTCAAATACAGCAAAGAGGCATGGGAAAATTCACCTATAGTAATCATATTAATTATAAGAGGGAAAGCAAAAGACCATTGAAACTAAACAGCCCTGTTTTTTGCCAATCTAGTGAAGGTTAGGAATATTTATTAAGTAGCCAAACATTTCATGGGAATAAATTATTTTCTAACTTTATGAAAACAATAAATAAGCTGTATGCAATAATTATTGCATAATTGTATAACTTTCTTCACATTTTATATAGCCTACTATAGATTCATCTGGATTCGTGCACAGCGCGCTCCCGCGGCTAAACTTCAACAACTGTGCGCGCTCCCGAGCGGCTGGTACTTAACGCCTGGCGTCTCGTCTCTGCTACAGAAGAAGTGCGAATGTGTACACCAAGCTAACGAAGGAAATACCACCACATCGCCATACACACACCCACATAACTGCAGTGAGCTGAAGGATATTTCGTCCGAGGTAAGCGGGTGTGCCGTGGCGAGTGAAACATCGGATTTTCGAGCGTAGTGTGTGTGTGTGTGTGCGTATGTGTGTGTGTCTGGAAAAACAACAGCACTGCTGTAGCAGACGTTAGCTTCCTTCATTAGCGCGGGGCTAATGCTGCCCGTTAGCTAGCTGTGCTTGGCAGAAAGCTGGCTACTGTTGTCGGCAGCTTGTTTCCTATGTTGACGATTTAAAATGCAAGCTTGTCTATTGTGTGCAGTCGATTGCCATTCAATGAGAGTCGAAATGTTCGTAAAATGTCACGGTATCTGAGTCTCAGCTTGTTCACACACTTGCAATGCTAAAAGTACCCAATTCAGCTAGCTAGTATGCTACGGGTTACTGCTTTACGGCAAGACAAGGCCCTGTGTGTCTTTAACAGTGGATGCTAGCCAGGCTACGCCGTTGTCTGCCTTGTCAGCCAAGGCCGTTTTC
Organism: Labrus mixtus; assembly: GCF_963584025.1. Classification (NCBI taxonomy): domain Eukaryota; kingdom Metazoa; phylum Chordata; class Actinopteri; order Labriformes; family Labridae; genus Labrus; species Labrus mixtus. The sequence goes on from NC_083615.1 coordinate 32,157,430, forward strand.
CTTTCAAAGCAGGTTAGTTCGGGTCAACAGAAACCCATCATGGCATTGTTTTGTGTGGGAGTCCTAACTAGCGCAACCGGGTTTGGTGACAGCTGTAAAGGAAGTGATGACTAATGTTTACTCAAAGAAACGAGTGTGGCTGCTGTCATCGTTACTATGTGCAACTGTGTTTGACCTGTCTCTAAGGGGAGGACGAGTGAATGTCAGCTTTTTTGTTGCTGTTCATTGAGTGGCTCTGATATCCTGTACCACACGTAAATCGTTTGTATTGCTGTCGTAGCGGCTGCATAGTTTTCACACCTGTCGACGTGTTATACACTATGCTATCGGAAACACATCTCTGTTGGTTTCACTGTGTGACCTTATGATTAAGTCACCTATAGGATAAGTGAGCCTAATTGATGATGACTTTTCTTTCTTATCATCCCTGCTGATTTGGTCTCTGCTCATGTTGAGAGGGGATGGGTGTGTGCTGGGGTGAATGTTAGAGCACTAAACCCAATCATCTCAAAGGAACAAGATGACAGTATAGTTACCAGTGCTAAAACATGCAATAACAAACTTGGAGCCAATTCAAATGAGTGGCAGGAGCATCATAATCAATTCCAGTGCTTAAGATGTCTGTAACTGTAAATGTATATACTGTAAGACACAAATTGGGGCTATAAGTTAGGTAATTTGAAATCTCTTGCCATTGGTCTGCTCCCTCTGGTGATAGGAGACAATTCTTCAGGAATATAGAATTTCAATTATTTTATTATTCTCAAGTTAAGGACTTTCCTTTAAACTAAGCGGGTGAGTATATGCATATTCTTTAACAGATATATTCTTATTAATGATGTCCGTATACTTGGCTAACTTGCATGAATTGAGTCTGTTGAAGGTGTCAATGCTGTTTGGGTTATGCTGGTAACTAAGAGACATGTGGTAGGTTATGTAATTTATTATTGTGGCATAAGGGAATGATCAGGATGGGGGTTTCCTTACTAAGTGCTTATCCTTTTCACTTGGACATGAGTTTATCTTGTGTTATTTCAAATGATGCAAAGTGCAAGTGGGATTGTGTTGAAGTAGATGTAAATTGTGCCTGTGAGCCTGATTGCGAGTATTTTGCATGACCTATAATGACCATGAGTGATGTAGCCTTTGCTGTGAAAGCTGGAGCGCTTAAAGGTGCAGTCAGTGTTGTTTGATATCATGTAGTGGCAGAGGCATGTAGAAGTTGGCGTCCTGTGTTTGGATGAGATTTCAGCTTTTACACTGTCTGCATTTCATCAGTGCAAAATACACACATGATGTGGGTTAGCTTTACTTGGAGCATATTACTCAACACCAGTGCTGTGCTTACAACAAAGCAGTTTGTCAGAGGCAAGCAGACAGGGTTTCCCACATGGCATAAATAGAGACGGTTTTAGTGACGGATGTAACAACTTTCCCAGTGTTATGTAATGTTTTACAGACATGACTATAGTAAAAGGTAAATGAACTTGAGCGTACTGCCTTTTTTCTAGTCTTCTGACTACAGCAAGTGCTTACAGTGCTTGATTTTGTCTTTATATCATTGCTTCATGTACTTGATCTTCATCACAGTATCAACAAAAGAGAGGAAAAGAATATACTGGTGAGCAGGAAAGAGTATGAAGTTGCTTTTTACATGCAGGAAGATCACGCTGCGCAAGTCATATAAGCGTTATTGCCCTCATCCGCTGTGAATTTTCCTGAATATTTCCTGTTGCGTTATCGGCTCACCCCAACTTCACTAGGCATTTGACGAAGAGGCTGGCAGAAAAAAGTCCAAAATTGGGGTGAGAAATTTGGCTGTCTGTGTTCACACCTGCAGCTCACCTCGACAATTTCGAGAAATGTCAGGAGTCTTGTGCTGTGCTGGAGTCACGAGGAAGTGGATTGGGTGGACCCGCCTGAAAAAAACAGTTAGTTTATTTTTATTTAATTATTCATATTATTTTCACTTATTTTTTTACTCATATTTTTACTGACTGCTTGTTTTTCAAAGTGTTGAGAATGTTAAAGTGTTTGATAAATGCATGTGATGCAGATGTTGTAAAATCAGTGAGTAATAATCGTGATCTCAATATCAGTCAAAGTGATCGTGATTAGGATCCATAATCAAGCAGCCCTATTTTGTATGTAAACTTATGAGTCAAGTTAACACAGGTTCTAACAGGTGCAACAGATCTAACAGGTGAATCAGGGTTGTCTAACCGTCAATCTGCAAACTTCCTCATAAGCCTATCTTGAGAGCTCATCGATCAAGAACGGCCATAAATGCACCAATACAAACCTTGAGCAAGTAATGACCTCTTGTGTTTTTCTGATGACCCCCTCCCCCTGTACAATGTTGTCTGTAATGCAGCAACAGAGCTGAACTCGTTTTGACCCGAGGGTTTTCCGAGGCTTTTAGAGAGGCTTAGTAAGTCGTTTGGTCATGTAGCCAGCAGGGTGGTTTTCATATGTGGACTGATGTTGACAGATGCCAAGATGACAGGGATTTTTGTCATGGAGAGGAACGAGTCACCCTCACGAAATCCTCCGTACTTAGTAAAATGCAAGATAAAAATAGCCAGTTTTATTTTAATATTTAAGTTTAACAGTTGGATCTTTTGGCTCAGAGCTTCACAGTTTTGGTTTCATGGCTTGCATTCTTCAAATGTGCATTGTGAGTCGCTTCCATTTCTGGTTTGTTAGCTTCATTTATAAACTGCAGGTTGTTGACTATTCGGAACATAATAGGAAAAGGTTACGCAGGTAGACGGTTTAAACCTTTCCCAAAACAGGCTGCAGGAGCTCATCTCCTCAACCCCCACCACTCTACAAAGAGCTTGGTTTACCGTACTTTTATCTTAATTTCATGTCTAGGCTGCCTGTATGTCTGCTCTCCCGGTCACATGACTACCTGCAACACTTAGTGTGTTGTGATGACAATCTGACATACATCCACTCTAATCTGAGCCACAGAGGAGCTCTAACTCTGAACAACATTAACCTCACTATGAAAATGTAAAGTGAAAAAAAAAACAAATTTCCCCTCGCGGGGAAGTATAAATAAAACAATGTTAATATTGGCCTGTTCGGTCGATTATCATACCCTGTTGTTACTGCTAATACCACTCATACTTCTACTGTTATTACTGGAATTGTAGCCATAGATGTGCTCTATTGTTGCTGTTTCCGTTTGTCTCGTTCCATCTCTCTCTCTCTGCAAGCCCAACACAGTCGCAGCAGATGTCTGTTCAACACGAGTCTTGCCACTGTTACTTGCTAAATGTGTCCAAGTGCTTTGCTCATGGTGGATTAATGTTGGGTCTCTGTAAATAATTTGACAGGGTAGAGTCTAGATCTGCTCTTTTCTTAAAGGTGCCTCGAGATATGATAGTAAAATGTGTTTAGCACCTTTCTGAGCCAAAGTTACAATGTGCTTTACATCAATAAGATAACATTTGTTCTGTGTAAATAAAGAATGATTGATTGATTACTGTGTTGGCAAAATATCTGCAGCACATGTTAAGTGAATATAGCTCAGCTCTTCCTCACAAGAATGGCAGCTGGTCCGGCTGAACTGATGTAGGAGTGGAGTCTGTGTGTGTGAGTGTGAGCATGCGCCAGGAGTGAGTGAGAGACGGCAAGTGAGTCACAGACTGTAAAAGTGAGGTAATTCTAGATCTGTTACTTATGCCAAAGGGAGTCCCCGCTCGCTGTATCAATCTCTGTCTGTGTGTCTGCCTGTCTGTGTGTCGTGTGTGTATCAAAGGCTACACGTCCATGTCTGCATATTAAACCACAAGGTTTGTGGAGTTGAGTTAGGTGAACTCGGAGTAGTAATCTGCTGGTGTCTGTTTGAGTGCATAAGTTACATTACACGCTAAAGGACATGTTCACTTGTCATTGTTTCTTTAGGGATTAAATTTGAGGCCAAGGCTGGCTGCTACATAAACTTCTGTGTGGGACGCTATCCATGGCCAGTAATCCACCATTTTTGCTTTTAATCTGAATATCACAAACACTTCTCATTGAGCCTGTACAAAGGGCAACACAGGTTAGAGAGACGGCATCTTGTTCACCAAGCCTCCTGTCAGTGTCACAAACAGAGGTATGTTTCTCTCAAGAGTCTGATCAACAACCAACCAAAGGCTGTGTGTTGTCATGATAAATCCTGTATGTGTGATAATTAAATCACCAAAGCATTAACATCTCTTCAAGTCAAGTGAAAGTAAAAAGAGGTAACTGAATCAAAAGCATACAACATTAATGAAGAAATATTTCTGTGCTTTGTTTTGGACCAGCTTTAGGGACTCGTGTTAGATTAGTTAGAGCGCTGCTCTATATGGTAATGACACTAGAAGGCATTTCATATGGAAATATGGGCTTGTATTTAAGTCGTATTTGACAACCTCTATGTCAAGCAGGGTGCAAAATTATTTCTTTAAAATGTGAACATCTTACAGCCACTGACGGATCAATGTTCATGTTCAAATCCACTGAACAGTTTATCTGAAATCTGCCACTTTCATCCTTCACCAGTGTTTGATTGTTAATTAATTTTTCAATAAGCTGTTCAAGAGGAGTCATCAGTGTCTCCCCCCTCCCTCTCTCCCACTCTCTTCCCCTTTGTGAACCCCTGGCTGTGGCTGATGAAGTGTTTGGGTCCCTGTTGGTGAACTGCTGCCCGGTCCAGATGGCTCATTGTTGAATCTGCTGCCCTGCCCCTTTAATAACACACTTTTGGCATTGGCCAGTGTTACCAGTGCTGTTTGATAGCCCACCATGAGCATGTGTGTAACAGCAGGATCTCTTTGTGTCCATATTCTTTGTGCTGCTGAATTTCTGACTGCATTATGTTTATGTTGTCCGGCGATAATGTGAGCAGATGTGGTGAAACGGTGGGGAGGGGAGAGAGTACAGTGTGTCTGAAATCTGCTCTTCAAGCCAAACAAAAGTGAAGGGGCTTAACCAGTCTCTTTCCATCAGTTCCTCTGAAAACTGTTTATGTTAATACCTGTTCAAAAGCAGACTGTGATATTGTTTGTTGATGCTGAGGATAACAATAAAATGACTGTGAAACGGCTGTGCTGATAAATTGATGAATCAAAGTGTTGATTGACTGATGGGCTGCAGAAATCAATTATTTTAGTAATCTATCAGATATCTGGTGATTAATCGAGTTATCAGATAAGAAATATTGCCTGGTCAGCCTTTTTCTTTTTTCAATCACTTGCTTTAATTGGTGAAAAGGATCACACTTGACCCGTGGTCCATTCGGATCATCTTTTAAAATATATTTTTCTCTGACTTCCACACAGAAACAGGTCTTAAAGCTCTAATATTTCAAGCGCTCCTTCGTCCTTTCTCTGCTTACTCTCTGCCTGTCTGGTGAAGGTAACAGCTGATGGCAACGTGTGGAAACGATCAGTAGCGTCACATTAGTGATGTTACAGCCAGCTGGAGTCTGTTGCTGTAAACTTTGTAACAGAGCGCTGTGTTCTATACAAAAACTGACGATATCGTTCCCAAATGCACACTCAAAGTTTGTTGCGGTGTGTCATACATGTCATATGCTTCAGGTACACAGACACACACACATCCACTTATGCAAGATTATGCATAAGGAAGCACTGACACTGAAAGCTGCCATACTGTTGCTTTATGTGCTGCTGTGATAAAAACGTAATGTGAATAATGTGAATTATACTTTGATACATCGTCGGTAAACAATTCCTCAGGTTGGTTTTGCACGTTGGTCTTGACTACGGTCAACTCGAATTTAGTTTTCATCAGGGTTTGGAGTAGCAGAGAGAATCACTCCCAGGATTCCCTGCCAGCCTCAACATCATCTTTTGTCATTGTTTTATAATAATAATAATTTATACTTTATTGATCCCGCGAGGGGAAATTCGTTTTTACACTCTGTCTAGTAAACATGCTACACAAACATGCACAAACAGGATCCTATGGACATGCACTAATGGAGAGGTTTCAGAGTGAGGGGGCTGCCCACAGCGGGCGCTCCTGAGCTTGTGGGGGGGGGGGGGGGGGTTAGGTGCCTTGCTCAAGGGCACCTCGGCAGTGCTCAGGAAGTGGCCTGGCACCTCTCCAGCTACCAGACCAATTTCCGGACTTGGTCCGTGCCGGGACCTGAACTGGCGACCCTCCGATTCCCAACCCAAGTCCCTACAGACTGAGCTACTGCCGCCCACATGAATGAGACATTGAATGAGAACATTCATATTTTGGTTCAACTTGAGCTTCTTCTCCTGGCCGCAGAGGGACCAGTGTTTGCAGAAGAGGGTGTCTGTAAAGAGAAGGTCAGGGGAACATCCTACATAGTAAGGCTTATTCAAGAAAGTCACAAGTTAACATTTGAAAGATCACAAGGGACGCTGTGCCCCGATCAAAGACTGTTCATCACTTTGTTCAGATCTGGAATTTGTGGCTTTTGAGCAAATCTGTAATTTTGCAAATGCCTGAACTCAGTTGTAATGTACAGCACACTCCACTAGTTTTCACAAACATTTAAAAAAGCAGGTTAATGAATGTGATACATATTCCTTTTGAATGGGATGGCGGAAGTCACTTGAGGGAGAAAAGAAAAGGCAGTGGGAATGTGAGGTATGGTGTCAATGAGGGCAGCTGCTGGTACAGCAGCCAGACAAGGCTGAAATCTGAGACCTTCACAACCACAGAGCGAGCATGGCGAAGGGAGGGGGCAGAGAGAAACACAAGTAAGAGAAGCAGTGTGAGAGAGAGAGAGGGAGGAAGAATGTCCATCTAGGAAAAAGACAGAAAAATATACAGGCTTGAGGCTGTACAAACGTGCAACACAGTGTTGGTGAATAGAGGAAAATGGGTGAGATAGTAAGATGAAGTGCAACAGAGCAAAATTGTATGAATAAAGTGTGAGTCTGTGTGAAAGAGCCATGACGTGTTGTGGAGAAGAAGGGGTTGTGTGTTTGTGTAGGGAGCGGGAGAGGGAGGAAGGGTGTGAGTGAGCATGCTCTGTTTGGACTGACATTGGATGCCGGCTTTTCCCCTCTCTGTCTCACACACAAACATACCCTGCAGCGGTGACACCTACCACACTCCAGGGGACAGAAAGAACATGGGTGGAAAAAAAGGAGATAAAGGCAAAGGAAGATAATCCATGTTTGGGGCTTTCCCTTTTTTTTTTTTCTTTAGTTGCGCCTTTTCCTCTTCCACCGGGAAGAGGAGGACTTTGTCTACAGTCAGCGGAGGATTAGTCTTCAGAACCAGCCATTCTTTTGCTCTGAAAGTTGTACTTTGTTCCAGCAATTTTGGAAACGATTGTGGTACCCGTTTGAAGCTGCAGTAGTACAGGAAAACCAGTCCCCGAGGATCTTACTCCAGGAAAAACAAAGGTGGACCTCCTTGAAGCATAACTAGTGTTGGAGAGTGAATCAACAGGGACTTTAAAAAAAACAGTAAAACAGTTTTACTAACTGCCTCATGTTGCTTTTTCGTTCCTAGTGGCTGATTTGGAGCAGCAAGGGAGTGGCAGCTTGACCACACACTGACAGACTGCTTACAGACTGTTGGCTGCTTTCAGTGTTACAGAAAGCAGTCATTGTTTGTCTGTTTCTCTGAGCTGCAGCATTAGCGCCTAGCAACCAGCCTAGTGCTCCATTTTAGTTTGGCCTCATAGGCAGGTCAGATGGATACCTGGTTTACTTGGCACACTTAGGGAATCCAAAAATTATTAGTTTTTTATTTTCCCAAGTCCAATTGTATCCTATGTTTTGCATTATTTCTTACAGGCGTTGAAAGATTTATTTTTGCCTGTAGTCTAAACACAGGCCTCATTCTTTCTCATTACATCTTTTTCTGGACCCTCATGAGCTCATGCTCCCTTAAGGGGGGGGCCCAGGTGCAAGAAATGTGATCCTGTGTTTTGCGGCGTGTTTGGGGCAGCAGTAGAAGTGTGTGGTTTCCATGGAAAAGGCCAAAGAAAAATGGAGTCAAGGGGCTGCATGAATGCTCTAGCCCTATGTCTCTGGTCCAAGTGAAATCCAAGTCGGCTTGCGAAGCACTGCAAGCTCCGCCCTGGAACTCCTTGTTCAGACTCTTCTCGTGTGTAACCACAAGGAACTTTCAGAGGACGGAAGGTGATTGAGCTTTAAAGGCTTATGCATGTACACACACTTACCTCTATTCACATTTACACCTTATTCCTCATCCGTTTTGTGTTACATGCAGCTGCAGCCAATGTGTTGTAGAACGTCATAAATTCCTGTGCTCAGTCCAGCTGAGTGTGTGTGTCAGGTTGGTCAATTGATACTCTGTGTAAAGAGAGCTTGGCTAATAAAAGTATTCAAGTGTATGTTGTGACAGAATGCATGCTCAATAACGTGTGTGTGTGGGTGAGGACAGAAGGAAGAGGCTTTAAGGAAGTGTGCCTATGTGCATTGTAAAGTCTGTGTGGCAGAGTGTGCGAGCGAGCATTGTACAATGTGTGTTTGTGACTGGGAAAAGAGTGGGCCATGAGTTGAGAACAAAGAATGGCATGTTTGCGTTCAAGCCGAGCTTGTTTTCTGCCTCCCCCTTTACTCGTGCTCTGTTCATCTCTCTCCTCTCCATCTCCTGCGTGTCTATAGTCTCTCCTCTGCATCTTCATCTCCTCCCTCAGTTGTTCTTTATTCTTCCGTTTTTGCTACTTGTCACTTACCTGTGTCTTTTTTCCCCCGTGTTCCTTTTCTCACTTTTCTTCTGGCACTGCAGTGTCTCAGGTTCTCTGAATATTTGCATCTTGTATTCATTTTCCATTTGTTTGGAGTCCTAAAGACATCTTTATGTGCAGTCTTCTCATGGTGTCTGTATGTATGTGCTTATGTTTGGTCTGAGGCAAGTTTGTACTTTAAACAGATTGACTTTGCTCAGGATGAATTTAGTGTTTCATCAAAATGAATGCATATTTGATCTCTGTTTTGTTTAGAATAGACTCAAACCTTACCATATACACTTTGAGCTGCAACATATCAAAAAATATATATTTTTGATTATTTTCAAATTTCCTCTTCCAAAATAATAGACATCTGTTCAAGGAGCAATATGTTACTCTGACGCTTAGCGTTTAAAGTTGTTACTGCAGTCTAATTTCAAAACATTGGAGAGAGCTGTCTCCCCTTGCCCCCTCGTCCCTAGAGTCAATGCCCACAGGATTGCCATGTTGTGGACAAGGAAGCTTCAGTGTTTGACCAGCTCTGCATGACTGCATCAGTCTGTAAACCTTTCTTCGTTCTAACCTCTTCATTTTTCTAAAGTATTCTCAATATTGATCCTGTTTTTTCACCAAGTGTCTGCTCATGGAGATTATTAGAAAAATGCTGAAGCTTTTTAAGCAACACCTGTTGGTTGCATTCATAACTGGTCTCATATTAAACCATGGAGCCTCCAAAATGGTCACGTGGGGGTGCCATAAAACCGCCTACCTTCTCTGGACAAAACAAATCCAGACTATCAGGACCAGAATCAAAACGTAGGAGGAGGGCATACTGGTTGCTGCATTGTTGTCAGAGAGGGCAGCACTTATCATAGCAAGTTTCCTTAATGTCTGATGATATGGTGAGATGAAAAATTGAAAAAGACACGCACACCTAAGTGGGTGCTAGATCCAAAAATATAAAAGGCATCCGCACACCAAAATACACTTGAAATGTCACTTGCCCACAGTGCTGTGTTTTATATGCACTTAGGTTACTTAGAGATATGTGTTGGCAAGTTGTTGGTTTGGCATCTGTGTTACATAATGCAGAGAATAACTGTCTCTGCGATGCTGATACTCTGAGCATACTTGTTTTACCTAATGAGAGTGTAATATTTACAAAGGCTCCACCTTTCTCTCATAACCACCGTCATTGATTCAACAACTTGTGTACTTAGACACCACAGTTGTTAACCTTAAGCTTTAATTTTAATAATGAAGCTGTAGCTGTTTGAAGGATGATCAGTGGTCCTTAAAGCGGGGTACACACTACAAGATAGTCGGCCCGATTGCCTCATTCCAACAAAACTCGGCAAAGGCCCGATTATCTTGCCAGATTCTCCTGTTGTGTGAGGTGTGTTAAGAGTGATTTCAACCTCTCAGATCTGCTCGGAAGACAATCAGGGCCGTCCCGATTTGAAATCTTAAATGTTAAGCATGTTCAATTATATTTAATGTTAGAAATCCTGTTGTGTGGGGAGAACACCGATGACTGCCGAGCACGGACTCTGTGAATACTCATGTGGAACGGAACAATAGCCAATAAGGCAGGAAGCTGACTGAAGCAGGAAGCACAACAAACATAACCATGGCAACGACAGCCAAACGCAAAGCATGAAGTTAGATGGATGTCATAAATTCAGGACCAGCCTGTGTCCTGTTAAAGAAACAACAATCCAACTGACAAGGAAAGGAGTTGGACCAAAAAGTTTACCATAATGGAAGTTATGGAAGCTAACAGCTAGCCACTTTTAGCTTCATGTTTGTTTACTCTTAATTCGCGTTTGACTGTGAGATTACACGTTTTGATAGTCAACAGTATGGTTGTTGGTGAATGAATCGGTTAGTGTGTGGTGTGCTGGGTTGGTCGTCTCGTTGCACATCACACTAAAAGAACTGAAATTTTAATCTGTCATGATTTGTCGTCATGCGTGTCTAGTCTCTCACATTTTCAAAATGGTTTAAGATTTAAAAAAAATATTTTATTGTGTGCCAGTCCTAGTCAGTGTCAAGTAATGTAAATGTTTCTAACAGCAACGTGATTTTAGACAACTTTAAGTTACACACAAGTTATAAAATGAGGTTAAATCTTCTGAGTTTGCTTTCGCTGTTGTGTTTGAAAACGTTGCAAGTGTAGACTCATGTTCATGGTCTCATGTTGGTGTTGACTTCCACATGATATATTGTGGGTCCCTTTCAAATCCATTTGAATTTTTTCCTGTTTGTATTTTGTGTGTGTCAAAACTCCCCTGCAACACTCCGACATGCAGACAGCAAAGGTTTTTTTAAAACACTTAGATTTGTAGGAAAAACACTGATCTTTTTTTTTTGGTATAAATCGCACCCATATTTCAGCAAACTCCACAATAATCCATATTTTACAGTTCATTCAATTTTTTATCATCAAATTCCATGATTCTTTCCATAACTTTTCAAGTTCCCTTTTCAGGGGAGAAGTTAAGGTTGTAACATTCGATCTAACGGAAGTCCCATATATTGTTTCAAAATAAAATCATTTTTTATCCAAACAGTTAAAAACATTCAAAGTGTTTTGAATCAACATAGGATTAAAAGTGTGATAAATCAGACTGAATGATTGAAATTAAATTCAGTGATTAATCACTATAAAACACATTTTGACAGCCATAATAGAAGCATTAGTTTTCAATTTCTAACAACTGAATGAATGAACTGTAAATGATGAATGCACCTATTATCAGTGTCAGATTCTAAATTGAAATGCATCATTACATTCAATGATTGTGTAGAACCATTTCTAATCAAAGTTTTTCATAGTTCTGCCCATGTGTTTGAAGCGGTGTGTGATGTGGCAGCATCAGTAGGGGGACTACTTGTCTGCAGCAGGTGTAGGTTGCACTGGCTGCAAAAGTTGTGATTGGCATTAATTCCAGTCTTTTAGTTAACCCTCGACCAAAGCGGAATTTTTCTTCTTTTGAAAGCCTTGTTCTTATTCTTCCACATCCAGTCTCAAGAACCTTTCAGCCAGTTCTAGTTGCTGTAGTTTACCGCCCTCCTGGCCCATATTCTGAGTTTCTATCTGAATTTGCAGAATTTTTATCAGACTAATAATTGTTGTAGGTGACTTCAATATCCATGTGGATGTTGATAATGATAGCCTGAGCGCAGCTTTCATGTCACTATTAGACTCTATTGGTTTCACCCAGGGTGTAAACGAACCTACTCATCGTTTTAACCACACCCTGGATCTTGTTTTAGCTTATGGAATTGAAATCCAAAACCTTACAGTTTTCCTAGAAAATCCTCTGCTATCAGACCATTTTTTTATTACATTCGATTTTGTCCTACCAGAATTACCTCTGCCTGCAAGAGGTGTGCTCTCTAGAAGTTTGTTGGATAGTGCTGTGGCTAGATTTAAGGAAGCTATTTCAGCTGTTTTTGATTCAGTACCGTGTTTCAACCCAGTTGGAAACTCTTAGCTTTAGTCCCTCTCAGCTAGATCAGTTTGTTGATAGTGCAGTGGATTCGCTGAGAGTTACTCTGGATTCGATTGCTCCCCTGAAACAGAAGGTTGTCAAGCGGCGGAGAGTGGCTCCATGGTTCAACTCAGAAACCCGTACTCTGAAACAATCGTCGCGGAATTTTGAAAGAGTATGGCGCTCGACCAAAACGGTAGAATCTCGTTTTTTCTGGCAGGATAGTCATAGAAGATATATGAAGGCTCTACGTCACGCCCGAGCTGCCTACTACTCCTCTCTAATCGAGGAAAACAAAGGCAATCCTAGATACCTTTTCAGCACTGTAGCCAGGCTGACAGAGAGTCATGGCTCCATTGAGCCTTGTATTCCTCTAGCCCTCAGCAGTAATGACTTCCTGAGCTTTTTCAACAACAAAGTTCTAGACATCAGAGACAAAATTGGTAACCTCCTGCCCTTACCTGGTGCGGATACGTCTGATACGGCAGAGACAGTTCCAGGACCAGATATTAGTCTCGACTGTTTTTCTCCAATCGACCTTTCAGAGCTATATTCCATTTTTTCTGCGTCGAAACCGTCAACCTGTATTTTGGACCCAATCCCAACCAAGCTGTTTAAGGAAGTCTTTCCCTTAGTTAGCAACTCTATATTAGATATGATCAATATGTCTTTATTGGCAGGCTATGTACCCCAGACATTTAAAGTAGCGGTAATCAAACCTCTACTTAAAAAGCCTACTCTGGACTCAGGAACTCTGGCTAACTACAGGCCTATATCCAACCTTCCTTTTTTCTCGAAGATCCTGGAGAAGGTGGTAGCTAAACAGCTGTGTGACTTTCTACATGACAACAGTTTATTTGAGGAGTTCCAGTCAGGTTTTAGAGTCCACCATAGCACTGAGACTGCACTAGTTAGAGTTACAAACGATCTACTTCTAGCCTCAGACAGGGGACTTCTGTCTGTGCTCGTCTTGTTAGATCTTAGTGCTGCTTTTGACACCATTGACCATCGGATCCTGTTGTACAGGCTGGAGCATTTGCTTGGAATTACAGGGACTGCTTTAAGTTGGTTTGAATCCTACTTATCAGACCGATCTCAGTTTGTACATGTTAATGATGAGTCCTCTATGCACACTAAAGTTTGCCATGGAGTACCACAAGGTTCAGTGCTTGGACCAATTCTCCTTACATTCTGTCGCAAAATGATGCAGAAAAATTAGTTCATGCATTTGTTACCTCCAGACTGGATTATTGTAACTCTCTTTTGTCAGGGTGCTCTGGCAAATCTCTAAAGACTCTTCAACTGGTCCAGAATGCTGCAGCTCGTGTACTGACCAGAACCAGGAAATGGGACCACATCACTCCTGTCCTGGCTTCTCTGCACTGGCTCCCTATACAGTCTAGAATAGAATTCAAGATCCTTCTTCTCACCTACAAAGCTCTAAATGGCCAGGCACCATCTTACCTGAAGGAGCTGCTAGTGCCGTACTGTCCCTCGAGAGCATTGCGGTCCCGGAGTGCAGGCCTGCTGGTGGTACCTACAGTCTCCAAGTGTACTATGGGGGGTAAAGCCTTCAGTTATCAGGCTCCTCTCCTCTGGAACCGCCTTCCGGGAGGCAGACACAGTCTGTATTTTTAAGAATAGACTTAAAACTTTCCTTTTTGATAAATCTTATAGTTAGGGCTGGTGCTGGTGTAGACCAGCTCTTAGTTATGCTGCTATAGGCTTAGACTACCGGGGGAACTGGCACCCTGAGCTCCTCTCTCTCTCTCTCTGCATATACAGTACATCATATTACTGCATGTATCTATCTATAAATCTCAGTCACTAACCACCTACTTTCCTGGGAGCTCTTGAGCTCTCCTAGGCTCCTCAAGATCGTCGGTTGACGGCTTGCCAGAACAACCCCCACCCCACCCCTACCCCCTCCCCACCGGATCGTGGGTTGGCGGCCTGCCAGAACAACCCCACACCCCCTCCCCTCCCCACCGGATTGCTGATGGACGGTCTACCTCCCCACACCCCCTTGCTCTCTATCCCTCTTCCTGCATCTTATCCCATCTCTCCCCCTATCCCTTTCCAAGCCCGGCGCAGTCTAGGCCTGTGAAGACTGTTTCGTCATGAGCCGGGGATCCGGTCGAAGATTTCTGCCTTTTAATAAGACAGTTTTTTCTTACCACTGTAACTTTTGCTGCTTTGCTAAAGTGCTCATGATGGATAGGCCGGATCTTTGTAACATAACAATGAGTAAGGTATTTTACCTGCTTCTTGTAAAGTGTCTCGAGGTAACACTTGTTATGAGTTGACGCTATACAAATAAAAATTGATTGATTGATTGAAGAGAGCACCAGAAGACATGGCAGTGTGCTCTAGCATGGCAATTTGGCACAGCTGTTTGAAGTTGTAGTCACAGTGGCAGATTTGCAAAACACCAAAGTCAGGCTTAAATCTTTCTAGAGAAATGTCAGCTTTGTGGTAAAGGTGCATATCTTAGCTAAAAAAAACTACTTAAATCAATTATGTCCTGCTAAGACTTTCAGAGTTCCTCTGTGTTGGTGATCAGTTAAGCCAGCAGGCAGTCACTTCTGGAAAGTGTTTGATGCACCAGGGCCTTCAGATCCTCCTTACACAGACTTGATAATGCTTTAACTGCTTTATGAAATATGAATAAACAGTGCTGGGAAAGCAGTGTGGAGGCAACTAGGAGGAGGCAGCAGGAATCAATGACTGCAGAACTGCTAGTCTAATCTACATTCCATTAGCAGCACAGTAAGTGGCTTAAACGCATTAGATGATTAGTGCTTAGTCAGTGGCAGTGGTTCCCAAAGAGTGTGCCACGTTCTTTTTCCTTAAATTTTACAATTAACCGTCTGTGTTTTAAGTTGCTTTGTTAGTTTCCTATGGGTGGATTGTGTATTTGCACTGAATTGTTGCCTCATCTTCTTCATCAGTTTTTTCTATGTATGAAATGGACACAGAGTTGTGTGATAAGAGGTTTGGATATTTTAGTTGTCCAAACAGCTTCTTAATATCTGAGAGTAGCAGGTCTGTAGTAGTGCACTCTTCAGGTAGTGCTCTTCTTGGTTGGACGTTTGCACAGCAGAGACGGCTGCTGTGAGCAGGAGAGTGTGTATTATCATGTAAACCAGATTTCATGTGGGGAACTGAGTGTGTAATACCCTCTGTAATGAGCACCAAGCCACAGCTCTGGTCAGTGAAAGATGTTGGCGTACCACAGTGTGTTGCGAAATAACTTGCTGTCAGTTACTTCATTGTTGTTGTTTTATTGTTGTGATGTGATCGGTTGATGTTATTCCCAAACAGTATTTTCTAACAGTGCTACTCAATACAAGCATGTTTACCTTCTGTTTCTTCTTTTCTCTTTCAGAGGTCCCCACATTTCAAGAGAAGACGAAAGCCTTATTTGGAAATCTTATGGACGAAGGTTGGTATTTTTTGTTTCTGTCAACATTCTTTCCCCCTTCATTTGTCTCTCAGTCACTTAAAGGTCCTGCGAGGAGTTTTTAACTGGTCATGAAACAGAATTAAATGAATAGTAATGCCTGTCCATGTGACCTACAAACGCAAAAAAAACGAGATGTATTGTTTCTATACAGTTATTTATAAGTCTGTAAACACTGCAGCGGGGTCGGTGTTGCACGAGGAAATCGACAACATGCTTTAGAAACAGCCTCTGTTTACATTTTACGAGGCAGAGATTCACGCCGAGTGACATGAAGAAGACAACAGGATGAGATTTTTTTCATCAGATGACACTACTCACACAAAATTAGCAATGAGATAAGAGATACTGTTTTGTCCACAGGGTCGCCAAAACACAACAAACCAAATATTCCTCACAGGAGCTTTAATAACAAATTATCCAGTCTTTTTTTTCAGCTGAAATAATAAATGCATGTATATGGAAATTTTCTTGCTTTTCTTGTGGCTTCAGCATATCCAGGATATGTCTTAACTCCTTCAAAACAACCCTATTATTCCCTGCACATTACTCACATGAGCTGACCGCAGGATAACTTGTGTTATAGTTCCTGTGGATCTAACACTACCCATGTATTTTTGCCTCTCAACATATGTCGGCAAACCAAACACACTCATGTCCAGGTTAAAGTCATTTTATACTGCCTTCTCCAGCAACCGAACAGTGCCCAGTTTGATCTTCAGACCAGCTAGACTTGGCTTGGTAACTCTGGTGATGATGATATTTTTTTGCCATGTTGCAGAGCCTAATTCAGAGCAAAAAGTAAGGCTACTCTCATATTGTTCTACAGTACAACAAGAACCTGGCCTTAGTGCTTCAATCACTCTCTGATGTAGGATCACAAACAAAAGCATTATGAACATCACTCACAATGCTCTCCACCTCACCATCTGCAGTGCACACTGTGAAGTACCTGGGGAAAAACTGAACCGCCATTGTAGCCCTGAAAACCCCAAGTCGCTAACTGAAACCTTGCCCTGTACATGCTTTTAATTTCCTTGTAGTCCAAGCTGTTGATTAACTTGTTTCATGTTTAAGAATTTGAAGCTCCGTCTACTCTTTATGCAACACAGAGAGGCAAACACAACATCTCTGTCTGCTGCTAGCTTTTCATTTAGCCCTATTGTTTGTTCATACAGGACTCTGTTGAAAATAAATAGTTTACACCCCATCTCCTTTCTTCTTTGCCTTTAATGTTGCAGCTTCTGAGCGTCAAACACTGTGTGCATAGTCATTGCTTGTGTCTTCTGTTCTCTCTCTGTTATCCTCCTCCCCTCCACCTTCATGCCACAGAGCAGTATGTGCTCATCGCCCTCTCTCTATCTAGTTAGCTGACTCACTCTTACTCTCCTCCAAGCCCCTCTGTGCGTCAGTTTTCGCCTCCTGTGCTCACACTCTTTGTTGGATGCTTCATTTTGTTCAGAAGGGACTCTGTAAAAGTATCATTCCTAATAAAAATCCTTGTAAACTGTAAATGCAGGCTGTAAAAGCCTTTGCTAGGCCACCTGCTAACAACAACAAAAGGGAGCTGGGCCTTACTCGTCTGTTCTTTGCATTTATCTTTGCAGTGCCACTTCTCTCCCCATAACAAGTGCCACATAAACAAGTTATGCTTTCCTGAAGGTCAAGTAAAAAAAAATATATATTTTATTTTTAAGATTTATTTTTGGGCTTTTTGTGTCTTTATTGTAGAGATAGGATAGTGGATAGAGTCAGAAATCAGGGAAAGAAGTCATTTAGGATACCTTTTCCAATAGAAAAGGACAGCTGTCATTAAAAGTAACACATGAACAACAAGATTCCTTCAAGTGTTTGTGTCGCCGTTTCGGCATGTCAGCTTGTCCCCACCCCCCAACGCTGTAAACCTAGGGGAAACACTGAACTAGCATACAATGTCAGTACCTCAGCATTTCCATCACTAAGCAGCAGCTCTCACTCATTCATAGCAACTCAGCAGCAATAAGCCAACCTTCAGGTTTAGATCAATGTCCCAGCTAGTTCTGCTCAAGATAAGAACCATAGAAAATACTGCAATTAATTTTTGATAGATTGAGCTTTTCTGTCACGCACACACACGAGGCAGCTGTGGCTCAGTTGTTAGTCGGTCGTTTCTCAACTGGAAGGTCGAGGGTCCCCAGCTCCTGCAGCTACATGTCCGAAGTGTCTTTGGTAAGACACTTGACCCTAAACTGCTCCCGCTGCTTCGTCTCTGGTGTATGAATGGGATTAGTTACATCTGATGGTCACTTTAGATAGCAGCCTTATAGTCAGTCAGGTTTTATTACAGTGAGCATTGTCAGCAGATGTATGGCAACACTTAATTACACACATTATGAGCCAGTCCAATGAGCTGGCTTGATTTGATATTTAGGACTTACAAACAAATACAAATGGTATATTTTTCACACCTTCAGTAGTTGTTGTATAGGGAGCTTTATGATGAGAGCTTCCCACTGTCCATATTAACAAGCCTAGCTGTGATTTTGAATGTATACCACAAGCTTAAAACATTATTTCTTATCAGATTATTCAATTAGTGCTTTAAATACTCTGTTTAATACTTAAACTTACAATGTCCTTTTTTGTTTGTGTGAATCTTCATTTAATGTTGTGTTTGCAACATTATTCCATCCCTAATTTTTGGTTGGCAGTGTGTGTGCGATTGTGTATGTGTGTACAGTATGTGTGTGTTTGTATTACTCAACCACTCAGAAGCAATGTATTAATCACATCCATCACAACCCAACTGGCTTCTCACATATCTCCATGAAGTATAAGTTATTACATTCTCTGTAATTAGATTGAACACTAATAATCAACTGGAAACAATACTTTCCATATCTGGTATTGGGTGTGGTAACTGAAAAGTTTCTCAACTCTGAGACTACAAAACCTGCCCCCTTTTCTGGGCCCCCTGGTTGAGGTCCAATGTTGATCTATTTCAGTACAGTATGTGCAGCCATACAGTCATTCTGCTGACTGAGCTGCAGTCAGTATTCCTCATGTTGTATCAACTGTAAGCCATGAGAGGTTTCTATGCTGCTTTTAACTGAAAAAGAAGTAAAGTAATGGTTTTCATTACAGATGTTATTATGGTTCCAGATTACGGTTTTATACTTTTATCCCGAGAAGTTGCATATCCAAGCGTAAACCTCTGGTGTAGTTAGTTGGGTATCCGCTTGAAGCTAGCTACAGAAGCACCTGAAGTCAGATACACAACCATTCAAAAAATGCCAGTTTTTACATGTTTACAGCCTGTTTCAAAAAACAAAATTGCTCCGATTAGTTCATGTCTCGATCGTCACACACTGTACAGGGAATGGACAGGGAATTGATTTCTTAAAGCTCACCTGATTGACAGGCAGGCTAGATGTAACTTTTTATTGCAGTTACAGATGAGTGACGTCACTCAGGCTTCGGCCATTAATATTTACAGTATATGTACATATCACAAGATGGGACTGCAGTGTTTCACCTGTTTTGAAAAAGTGTGTGTATAAGCCTTAGCCAAAGACACGGACAGACACATACTGCAGCATGTACAGGGCCTCAACTTATTCAGAGTGAACATTTAATTTGAATGACACAAAGGAGTTCTACATTTAAGCAAAAACCCTGAATCTAATTTAGAAATTTAGCCATTTAGCTTTGCTGTATTGGGAAACAAAACATGGTGCAAGTTTACAGTCTGGATGTATTTATGCACCATTTAAAAATAAGATTTGAAGCTTAGAACCACTTGAATTAAATGAACTGTTCATGAAGCTACCCATCTACATTAAAACTCTATGCAGCTAGCTCTGACTCCAGTATTGTCTTTAAGCTGTATCTGCCAAGTCACTGACTGCCTGAACAACCTCTGACAGTCATTGCATGCCAGATGACTGTGACCCTGGCCTTGGCCAAGCTGAATGTCCGCAGCTAATTTTGTCCCTCTGCTGTTAGTACTGCTGCCGCCTGTATGCTATCCAGCTAAGAAGTTCTATTAATAGCTGCTAAGGCATTATCTCCATCACAGCAGATGTGTTTACAAGCTGACAGCCACAGTTGCAGCCAGCTAATACTGACTGTCATTAGGTCCAGTTTTTTTTACCTCTGTAGTTGGCATCGAGTGCACGCAGAGAAGCTTTATTCCGACAGATGCACTAACAGAAATGATCGGCCTGCATGCACTGCTGCCACCTACCACGCAAGACGTGAAAGGGAAGCTTATGGAAGAAGTGAAGGTGTAAGAAAAATCATCAAATTAGGTCTGGTGGTTATTGGGTGGCTTTCTCAGTTCAAACAGAGAATCAAGTATTGATTTAGTGCTGTCTAGAAAATAATTAAAATGATTAAACGTTTGAAGCCGTTTGGAAATAGTTACGTCTCATCAGATAGATAGATGTCATCAAGTGTTCATATAGAGCCTCTTTAGAGATCCTGATGCACCCTGTATTTACAGTGAAAAAGCCAAGGAAAATTCCAGACCACATATGGTATTCCCTGACTCCAGCAGTATTTTCTATTTAACACCTTTTAAAATGTAAAATTAGCTGCTGGGTTAAGCAAATTGTGCAGCCATGACTAAAGCTGACTTTGGCAGCATTTTGCTTGTGGGTGTTAATTTCCCAGCTGTTGTTCTGTCTGTCTACATACTGCTGCACTGTTTCACCACCTGACTTTTTTTTCTTTTCTTTTTTTTCCTTCCTCTTCACCTCCCACACATACTATCCTCTTCTTCTCCTCTCTGTTCTGGGTCTCCCAGTGCTGCATCCATTTGTGGGAAGGGCTATATAAAGGATGAAAAATGCCTGGGAGCAAAGTGTGTGGGGACACGGGCATGCACAGTCATCCCACCCCAACCCTGTACTACCCAGAAAAGACCCAACATAAAAAACATCCTCTTTATTCTCCAGTCCTTCCCTCTTTCTTTTTTTATCGTTACACCCACGCTGCTGTGTTCTCACATTGCCTAGTTGCATGTTTTTTTTCGTTCCTTCTTTCCTCCTCTGTTGTCCTCTGTGCTTATCCTTATTTTCTATTTTCCCATTTAGTTTTTCAGCTCTTTCTCTCCTCTATTTGCCCTGCTTAATTCTCAACTTTGCTCCCTCATTCCTCCTCTCCCTCTTCTCCTCCTTCCTTTTTTTTAATCATCTCCTCTTTCCTTCCTCCTTGTTTGGCCCCCTTTCTCATCACATACCTTTTGTCCTGCTCGTCAGGTTTACTCCTCTCTTCTCTCCGCACCACAGGCCATCCCATAATTAACCGGTACACCTGTTACCAAGGCAGCGCTATTGGAAACAGCAGATACACACGACCACATCTGAGTTCACTTTCGTGTCTGCTGATTCTTTTCTTACATGCTTAAAACAGAAAATGTGCACTGTATTGATTTGTTGCTGCGATGATGATAAACATGTTGAACATGGTGAGCGGCAGACTGACACTGACAGCCAGTAAAAGACAGAATACTGACATGATCGCTGCTCAGCCCTCAGATCAGACCAGACAAAGATGTCTGTATGCTGCACATGAAATCCAAAAGGCTGTGGGTACCAGATGTGATCTGAAATGTGTGTTTGTGTGTTATTGCTGATGATGACCCTCACAAACAATGGATTTGGATTCTACTTAGTCTTCAAGACGTTATAGCTTAGCATGTAGCCTGAATTTAAACTGCATAGATGACCTTGTGAGAGCATGTGAGAAACAGGCAAGCAGCACAAGCTACATGAAAATGATTATGATGAAAGTTTCCTCACAATGTTCGTTATTGAGTGTGACACAATATTGTTGAGACCAGAAATATTAGTTACAACCAGACAGAATCAGGGTGTCTATCATCCTTCTCTCTGTCGTGAAGTGTCCATCAGCTTTGATGTAGAGGAGTAAGCAGTTCACTCAGACACTTGAAGGGTTTTTACCTGTAAATGTGTAGTCAGTAAGAACAAGGTGAACTGAACAAAATGGACATTCTCTTCAACAATAAGACTTTGTGTCCCTGACAGAGTGCTATACAGTGTGCTGAAAGCTTCATCATTTCCCCCTTTACCTCTCTCCTTCTATCAGAAATGAGTCGCCAGACTGCCACCGCGCTGCCCACAGGAACCTCCAAGTGCCCCCCCTCTCAGCGTGTGCCCACCCTGTCAGGCACCACAGCCTCCAACAGTGACCTGGCCAGCCTGTTCGAGTGTCCTGTCTGCTTCGACTATGTCCTACCCCCCATCCTGCAGTGCCAGTCCGGACACCTGGTATGTACCCTGCAGCCTGTTGTGTTCAGTGTGTTTTAAGATATCATACCGAGGGTCCCTATTGCTCTCTATGTTAAGTTCACTAAATCATGTCCACATACAGCAAGCAAATATATTATTAACTCAGTGGTTCCCAACTTTTTTTCCCCAGGAGCCCCCTAACTTTTCTCAAAGAAAAGCTGAGCACCCTTAAGATCCACATGAAAAAGGGAGATATTGCTGTCAAAACTAACATCAATTATAACAGATTTCATTGATAATTCCTAACTGAATAGGCCCACACACACTACATTTGTTAATACGTCAACATTTTATTTTGACAACCTCAAAGCCCAGACCTAAGTTTGGGAAACCAATGAAGTGACTGAAACAAACTGTTGTGAAATAGTTTCTTCTAATGTCTCTGCTGAAAAAAACCCAGCCTTTATTACAGAGCTTGTGTAATATTCATAAAACTACAAAAGGTCAGGAATAGCAGAGTTATTTATTTTGTAGAAGTGTCAGCATGGTTTTTACATTCCAAAATAATTTCCCTTTGGACGGTTTTAGCTGGTTTCATGTTCGTGATGACGTTTTCACCAGTGCAGTGCCGGTACAGATGAGTTAGTTTCATTTGCCGTTTGTTTTCGTTTTGCTTCAAAATAAACTGTGAAACATTTTTTTTACTAGGTCAGGGTACAGTCATATAACATGAGGCTGTAGGAGGTTTTTCACACCTTTTCAGTTGGTTAATGAGAAGAAACAGACACTGAATTGCAATATCGATGAAATCATTGACACTTTTTACTTACCTTCAGAAACCAGTGTTGTAATTTCTGTTTCTCTCCTGAGGTATTTTCTAGGGATGACTAAAATTAGCCAGTTAAATGGATTCAGCACCCTTACCAGTCAGAACCACAATCTCTAGTCGCTTAAACTAATTATTTATATATTTATTGATCAATTCAGGGCCCACGATGCCAGTCAAATACTAGCTCTAAACTGTAATGCAGCTGCTGTCACAAGCCAGGGCTGTAGCTCCAGTCACTTGTTACTGCCTGTAATGCTCTAAAACCCAGATGTAAACATGCACAGTGAACGGATAGCGTCTCATAGGAGCAGCATGGTGTCAGCAGAGTGTAAAAATGTAGATAGTGTTGATAGGCTGTATCAGGTTAAACTGGCATATAACCACTCGACCCATGCAGTGCATAACCACATATAACCGAAGGCTGGCGGTGCTAACACTGCTAACATTAGCCACAGTCTGCAAACAAATTTGCTTGCTGATGTTGATAGCTCGTGTTTTTCTGTGTTGAATAAATTGTGCTTAGTTTTGACTGTTTTCTTACTTTAGACTTTAAATTTGCACTTAACTAAATTTGAAATTAGCCGCTATAGGAACACCCCTATTAAAGGGTTAATGCTAAAACTTGGATTTAGCTCGATAAACTTTCAGAAGTTTGTCCTGGGGCCGCTATAGGGCTAAAACTAATTGTTGTGTTTGTTACCAGGTATGCTCCAACTGTCGGCCCAAACTCACCTGCTGCCCCACCTGCCGAGGCCCTCTGGGCTCCATCAGGAATCTGGCCATGGAGAAGGTGGCCAACTCAGTCCTCTTCCCCTGCAAGTACGCCTCGTCGGGCTGCGAAGTCACCCTGCCTCACACCGACAAGACGGAACACGAAGAGCTGTGCGAGTTCCGGCCGTACTCCTGCCCCTGCCCAGGAGCCTCCTGCAAGTGGCAGGGCTCCCTGGATGCTGTCATGCCCCACCTGATGCACCAACACAAGTCCATCACCACGCTGCAGGTCAGACACAAATTCTTCTCCTCACCTTTTTACTCAGCGAGTGAAAGCAATGTGTCATACTTAGTAAACCACATCCAACAAAAACAATCAGCACTGTAAAACCAGCTAACTGCTTAAAATTTAACAACATGCCTTAAGTGGCTTAAAGCTACCAGCTATGTCTACCGGAGAGGAAAAAGGTTAATTGACAAACTTAATATTAAGGGTTTACATCAGGGAAAGTTTCAAGGCCCAAATTTGGTCCTCATTCAGGCTTGCTGTATTTCTTTTGTAAATTTTTTAAAATAGAAAATTTGCTGTGTGATACCTTCACTTTACTCAAAGTAATGAGTAAGCCATGAATTGTTTTTACCTTTAGTGTTAGTGGGACTTTATTTTTACCCCATCTTGCAATTTAAGCTAAATAAGTCGGGGAAGTGGAAGCTCTTAAATCCACAATCAATAATTTGTGACTACAATAACATTTCTAAGTTCAGAAATTCTTTAACCACAGAATTCAAAGTTTTGATTTTATTTTTGATTAAGTGTTAAATTGATTAGTGATTTGAAACTTCTTGAAAAAAAGGATTTCTTTAGAGGAAGAATTTGCAACATTTTTACACATAGAAATATCCTATTTAAATCTCTCTGAGTCATGACTGTCTACAATGAGTGAGGGCGCGGTCACACTGGTCATCCGTACCGGGCTGTACCCAAGCACGATTGCCCCCCGCTGCGCCACTCCCACGCTGGCCGGCACGGCCCGCGGTCACACTACACAGGACTATCCGTGCCTAAGCACGATTACCTCTTGTACATAACGTCTTAATACAACACATGCACGCTTTATGGTATTATGAAGCGTGCTCAGTTTACAAACAGGCGGACGAGAGAGAGAGAGAGAGAGAAAAAAAAAGAGACGCCCAGTCAGAGTCCGCGTCTGCACATCAGAGAAAAACACAGAGAGCATGACAGCTACTTTACTGACTTAGCAGCTTATTTTAAGCCATTTTAATCAGACACAGCAATAAATAAATAAAATAATAAAATAGACGCGCGGCCGAGTCCACAGGCGAGTCCGCAGCCGCACATCGGAGAACAACACAGAGAATATGATACTTTACTGACTTTACAGCTTATTTTAAACCATTTTAATCAGACACAACAATAAATAAATAAAAAAATAAAATAGACCCATGGCCGAGTCCACACATCAGAGAACAACACAGAGAACATGACAGCTACTTTGTGTCTTATATTGAGTCATGTTAGTCAGATACAGACATGAAACTCTGGATTTCTCCAGAATGAAGGCTGTCAGCGTTGTGTACCCGCGGGCTCGTGCTCGTGCATGAAGTGTACCGTGCTGAAGCACACCTCTCTGAAGTGTGCCAAAGCCAAGGAAGTGTACCGTGCCTGAGCACGGCACGGAGCGGTCACACTGGTCAAACGAACTGGACTTTAGCGTTGAAGCGTGCACGGTACGGATGGCCAGTGTGACGTGCCCTGAGAAGCATGAGTCCCCCTGGCTGTGTTGTTGTCGCGCCGTATTAACAATTGACGGGACGGCCTCCAGAATAAAGTCGTTTTAGTCGAGGACTAGAGAAAAGAAGAATAACATGTTCTACTCACTGCTTATTTATTTGCAAAATGAAGCTACGAGTTAAACAAAGTGTGCTAACATTAGGCTGCTAACAACAATTCAGGCCAGAGGGGATTGCAGCTTGAGCAAAGGACAACTTGGTCCGCTGCTTGCGCTTAATGGTGCTTAATTATAGTGCGTTCTAATTGATAACTTCTTCATGTGAATTCGAGTGGAGGGGGGTTGGAGGTGTGGCTCTGGAGGAGAACAGAGGCTTCAGTTTGGAGGAGGTGTCACCACAAAGTTTGTTTTGGTTTCATATTGGTGCTCAAGGGCGACATCTACTGGATCAAAAAGTCGCTCATTCTTTCTTTAGGAAAAATTGAGTTGAATGTTTCATTACAGCACCAGCCTTTAAGAAAAAAACAATAATTATCTCCAGTTTTAAATTTGGTTCGTCTTTGTAGAAGTGTATATATCTTTAAATGACAATGCCTCGGTTGCTAACAGACTCCTGCATATTATCATCTGTTTGTAGGAGGCAACTGTTGCCTGCTGCATGTTCAGCATGCTAAATATGTGACTCCCCAGACACCACTACAGTTGGTATTTTACATCAGACTCACGCAGCACTATGACATCATCACATGGACGGCTCTTAAAGTCTGTGTGGATGCTACAAGTTAAATAATGTTGTGTTGTTGGTAAAGAAAAAAAGCTGTATTTAGGTTTCCCTCTGAAAGTAGATGTCTGCATTGGCTCCAAAAGAATACTCTCTCATGACTTCTCATGATGGTTTAGCCTTTAATAAACCTGTTGTGTGTGTCTCTGTGCAGGGGGAGGACATTGTATTCCTGGCCACAGACATCAACCTGCCGGGTGCAGTGGACTGGGTGATGATGCAGTCCTGCTTCGGCTTCCACTTCATGCTGGTGTTAGAGAAGCAGGAGAAATACGACGGCCACCAACAGTTCTTCGCCATCGTGCAGCTCATCGGGACTCGCAAGCAGGCCGAGAACTTCGCATACCGGCTGGAGCTCAACGGGCACCGGCGCCGCCTGACCTGGGAGGCCACGCCGCGCTCCATCCACGAGGGCATCGCCACAGCCATCATGAACAGCGACTGCCTGGTGTTCGACACGTCCATCGCACAGCTGTTCGCAGAGAACGGCAACCTGGGCATCAACGTCACCATATCCATGTGCTAAGAACTTTTCAACAGAAGAGGGACAAAGAGTTACTGATTGTGTCATGGGGCAACTTTTAGGGGGTCAAATTGGTTGTGATCTCACAGCGCCCCCCCTCTCTGCCTCACCCCTTTGAGACATGGAACTGGACTGTCTGATCAGGCAGCCGTGGAGACCCAGGGGGTGGGATGGATGAATGGATGGATGGATGGATGAATGGAGGAATAATTATAAACAAGGACATTACTGTGTAGTGATGGCTGTAGACTTTTAAACACACAAACGTCTATGTGAGACTCATGCACGCACATGCAGCCTCGCCGTCTTTTGGTCATAAACACAGACACAAACGGTCAAACCCCCCCGCCCTCCTTATTTCAGTGTCTCTCTTGCCGTTAAATCTTTCAAACAGCTCGCCAGCCCTCTCTCTCAAAGAAACAGAGGCTGCTCACTCAAGCTACTTTTCAACATGGACTCCAGGTCAGTGGGGGGGAAGCTAGCCAGTTATCTAGCGCACACCCCGAATAATTCCTGCTGCTTGTAATCCACCTCTCCGGACCTCCTGGAATTAAAAGGTTCACGCTCTGCCGACACTTGCAGGGCTACCCCATAACGTGGCTGTGGCCTGGTTTCTCCACAGTGGGTGTCTTCATGTATTAGCTAGCTCAAACTGGAACCAAGAGCTGGTGAAGTTCATCGGCAGATTAGGAAATTTATCTCCACCTTTGACAGATGTTGGCTATTGATCACCATGGAAACGCCTCCCACGGGCATGGGCGGCTGTAGCATCCACATAACCACAGACACCCAGTTATGTCCAGGATGACTGAACGGTGAATGAACTGAAGTCTTTTGAACATCCGTACATCTGGATTCATTCCGGCCCACATCTGGTCCACATCGGTTCATTCAAGGCTAAAGATTGTGCATCGGACGCTCTTTAAATAGTTGACCGTTGTCTTTGATAGTTCTTTGGACAGACTCTCATACTGTATGGATTTAAGGAGGACCGCAGCGACGTCGGCCCCGGATGTGTTTTTTTTTTTTATCTTCATTTTCACAGAGTGGATAAAACAGCAGAGGTGAAGGTCTCGCACACTAAAACACACACCTGTTCTTTGCATTACAGGCGGTGTGTTCAGGTGTACACGGGATGAATTAATTGTACGTCAGAGAAGTTTCAACTTTTGTTTTTGTTTTTCAGTGCGAGGAAAAATATACACTGCATTTCAGTTGAGTCACCATTTTCGTTTGCGTTTATTTCTTAAGTATGTTATTTCTTTTTAATTATTTTAGTTGTTTTTTTTGTATGAGAGGAGTGAAGATCTCCTGATATTTGTGTGTGTATGAATGTGTGTGAGCGTGAGTGTGAGATGGACATGTGGCAAAGAGTCTGCTCACTTCCTCCTTTCTCTTCTTTCATTTCTTCTCTGCCTCCATCGCGCTCTGTCTGCTGCCAGTGTCGGCCTCAACCACTGATAGACTGATCGCCCAACTAGGAATGAGGGACAGTTTCTATGGTTACAATGTTGCTATTGTTATTATTATTAAATGGAGATTATCATAATTATCATTTTTTGTAATGACTTTTAAAAACAAAAATGAAAAGGCTGTAACTTGTGGCTAAAACTTCAGTGTTTGTAGTTAAAAAGCAAGTTGTGTCGTTCATCTGAAGGTTTGTTTTTCTCCCTGTTGGATTGTTTACTCCTCATCTATTCGTCTCTCCGTCTCCATGTTTGTGTGGTAAGTCTCTTTTTCTTTTTGTTCCTGAGGAGGGAGGGAGGTCAAGCCAATCATCTCTCCCTGTCTCTTCATGTGGAGTCTCAGTGATGTCGCTGCTCCCCTTCAACTCCTTGACTCTTTATGTTTTACTTTGTCATTAAATAAATCTATCTTTTTCATACCTGCTGCCTCTTCTTATTTTTTTTTTGATTCATGCTGATTAAGGTTGTGTTGTCTCCAAGCTTAGTGTAAGTTGTCTGTGTACTGAACACATTCAAGAATGCACTCTTGTGTAAGCAATGCAAGATTGAAAAGAAAATGAACAATGCACATTTTTAATGGGGGAGGAAATGTTTATTAGCCCTCGTGGATTCACTCAGTTAGAGATTTTGAATTATTTACAGGAAAACCCCACACAGCATATTTAACATTGCTGTGATGAACTCTAAGAGCACTCCGTACGGTGCCCAAGCACAATCTCCCTCGTCTCTCTGTTTCTTCATAAAGCCTGATGTCAGTCCTCACAGCAGCACAACAGGTACAGAAGAAGGGGAAACGGAAGATAAAGAAATTAGCCAAATATTAAACAAAAAAAACTTATTCTGTTCATGTGTACTGATCAGACCTGAGGTCACAGTGATTTTGACCTTTAACCCCCGGATCATTTCGTTCTTGAGTTTAAGTGAAAGTTTGTGGCAGATCTTGAGGAAGTCCCTTCAGGTGTTGGGATGAGACAGATCTGAGGTCACATTGACCTTGATCTTTGACCTCCAGAATCTAACATGTTACTTCCTGTTTTGTCGTGTTCACAGGAATGGGATGTATGTATGCAGCATCTGGCCATGAACGAAAATTGATTGTTTCTTTGAAGGTTATTTTGAACATCTGTAACAACTGTCAGCAGAGAATCCTCCTAACTGTTGGACTGGAGATTTTTGTTGGCTTAAAGTTTCAGCTCCACGGTTAATATGTAATGTCATTATAGCTGAACTCTGTGGTCAGTGTGAACAGCCACAGATTGATACTAAAGGTTGGACAAAATAAAAGCGGTTAAGCAGCATGAAGCAGTACACAGCTACAAGATGAAGTGTAGTATTATACATTTGTGAGCAGTAAGCCACTGAAACTGAGTCATGTGAGAGAAAAAAATCATAATGATACAATGAAGATGTTGTATCCCAGCATTCCCCTGCTCGCTGCAGGCTGTCAGGATGCTCAGGGCAGCCACCTGATTGTTATCATTGCATCTGGAGAAACCGCACAGTCTCAACAAACCTTTGGCTGAATATGTTAATTCATATTTCCAGGCCATTCATCACCAAGCACATGTTGTATAACAGCTTGGTACCAAGGTAAAAATCAAAACAAGAGGTTCAAAGTCAGTCAATGATGTGTGATGTTTCAGCAAATCTTGATTTCTTCTGATGCATGATCATCACCAAAAGGGATGGATCGCTGTAAACAGCGTCCCCGTGACTCTGTCCTGGATGCATGTGTCTGCCTCCTGAGTTTCTCCTGTTAAGTAGATCTGTGGATGTGGGCCAGCCTGGGACGTCACACAGGTAGAGCAGACCTGCAGCAGGAGCAGGAATAGTTCTGTGAAGCTGCAGGAGCAGACCCTTTTGGCTCCAACTCACTCACAGCAATGTGTATGCAAAAGATGCTAATGCTACCTCTCAGACTTAAAGGTCAAATATTATGCATAATAATGCATTTTACAATGTCAACACTAATATGTGTCTAGTCTGTCTACACCCCCCCCCCCCTCCCCCTCCTTATGAGAAAGTTTTGAGTCGATTTTTTTTCTGTCTTTTTCCTGCTCCACTTCTTTGAAAATGTTTGCTCAAACAGGTCGATTGGAGATGTTCCCTTCATGACATCACAAAGGGCAGTAACACTTCCCCCACGTGGATGACACTCCCACAGCTAGGTGTTTGTTCTGCCCTCTGAGTCTGCCTTCCCACCATAAACAATAGGACATGGTGCAAGAAAACACAAGCCACCCAAGTCCTTACTGAGAGAGGCGTGGTCAGACACAAAGCCCAGGAGGTCTTGTGTCCCGGCAGCAGAAGCCGGGCTCTCAAGCAGACGGAGCTTCCCCAAGTGAGGTGAACGGGCACTACTACCATCCGACGTCTCCGACACCCAGCCTCCACCATCAGACTGTGTTGTCCCCTACAACCACCGCTGTCCTCGTTCATGCACGGCCTGCTCCGACTTCCCACTCAGCGGCAAGGAAGTGTGGACAACAGGAACGCAAGGAATACAAAGAAATCCTTCCTGCAGGTTATCCCATCTCCCCCTATACCAATTTTATTTTGTAACATAAAAATGAGTAAGGTCTTTAACTGCTCTTTGTAAAGCGTCTCAAGATAACATTTGTTATGAATTGGCACTATACAGATAATGATTGGTTGATTTTCATTTAAAGGTACAGACACAGAAACAGCCTATTCTGAGCAGGGCTGAAATAGAGGAGTTTATAGGCATGATCAAATACAGGATCAGAGTGGATTTAGAACAAGAAACTTCACACACGTTTTAGTGAGCTCTGAGACTTATTTAAACTGGTTGAAAGGGAGACAAATATGTGACCTTTAAGAAGTGAGACATGAATCACATTTTCTTAAAATTAGGTTAAGTCACAGTTACCAGAGGTTTTTTTTTTTACTACTGCAATTGATCAGTAGTGACCTGATCAGTCCTGCACCTTGATAAATACATTTGACTGTCCTCTAATCACGCTCAAGTTTATCGAAATCGGCCTTAATTTGTACAAATCAAGAGGTCATCCTTCAGTCTAGTCTGTTTCTGAAGGTAATTGTTTTAGTGATTAGTTAAGTCATCTTAGTGACTGTATATTATGCAGGACTATCTCTATTTTTTACCACTTCTGGGGTAGTATTCTTACTGGTCTTTTAGCCTATGTGATAATAATGATATTTACTGCAGGATTTAAAAGAAATGGTGAGACAAGTATTTGCCTTTATTGGTATCTTCATAATTACACAAAACTCCAAAAAATGTCCCAAATGTTCCTGGTAAGCTGATTGTAAGTGTGGTAAATGGACTTGAGCTTGTATAGCGCTTTTCTAGTCTTCTGACTACTTAAAACACTTTTACAGGTCACACCTACACATTCACACACTGATGGTAGAGGCTGCAGAGTAAAGAGTCCATCAGTATTAACTCATC
Organism: Labrus mixtus; assembly: GCF_963584025.1. Classification (NCBI taxonomy): domain Eukaryota; kingdom Metazoa; phylum Chordata; class Actinopteri; order Labriformes; family Labridae; genus Labrus; species Labrus mixtus. The sequence continues at coordinate 32,188,806 of NC_083615.1, forward strand.
CATTCATACACATTCACACACTGATGGTAGAGGCTGCTGAGTAAAGAGTCCATCAGTGTGAGGAATACACATTCACATGCCCCCAGCAAACCAGCAGTAGTAACTTGGGGTTAAGAGTCTTACCCAAAAACACATTGGACATGTGGCTGCAGGAGCTGGGGATCTGTGGTCTGCACTGTTTGTTAAACTTTGCCTGAAGACCAGACACAGGGAAACAGCTCACATGGCTGTTAGGTGTAAGATAAAAAGAAAATCATCTTGCTAGCAGCTCATTTGTTAGCACTCTCTTATTAACATGTATTTCTTGTTTGAATAATGTGTAGAAATCCAGATTTGGAGTTTCTTCCTGGCTGCTATAATGTGCTGGACTCATTCTTGGCTGAGACTTCCTGCCGGGCATCCAGCAGAGACACCAGAAAGTTACAGGACTCTGATGTATGGAGCATATTCTTTTCCCAGGACTATACAGCATCTCCTTTGTTTCCACTGTGGACAGTAAGTATTCTCACATTTACAGCACATTACATCACAAGAATCAGAGCAGCAGAATGATCATGTTGACATTGTTCAGGAACAAGTCTGGGGGTTTGCCAAATTGATCACTTTTTCCCATGCACTGTGCACGGTCAGAGGGATATTCCAGCCACGTTTGCATGCATCACTGACATATTGAACAAAAAGCTACAAATTGTCTTAAAACCCTCATGCATCATTATGGACATTTTTGTCCATTTGGTCAAATGTTTCCTCTTCATCTGTCCATCATTTTGTCTGTGTTAATGCATATGGTACACATTTTTGTAAGAAAGTCTCTCTTGAAAAATTTTGGAATGCACATTTTATTTTTTTAATAGATCAATAGAACACTGTGAAACATGTTTACTACCCTCTGAAGTCACTAAGGACAAAAATGTCCACTTCCAAAAAAACTGATATAAAAATAGAACATTGATATTTTTTTTCTACTTTTTTCTGCATACATCTCTTAAAACAACTCCAGCCCTCCTCAAAACTATCAAACATTCAATTCAATTTTTAGGAATTTAAAGGGTTAAATTCCTGATAATTATTCAATATTTGACATTTTTGTCCTCAGTGAGTTAAGAGGGTAGTAAATTAAACTGATGCCTGACAACTCACAATAACATTGTTTCTTAAGTTGCTCCTGGCCCACCGGTTCATTTTCCTAATGTCCCTAATGATCGCTCCTGATTAAAAAAGGACAATGTTTCACCTTTTTATCTGACAGTAACTCGTCTTTTTAATTCATAAAACATCAAAGTATTAAAAACTGGTGCATGGTCTGAATTAGGGTTAAAGACAAATCCAGACATATCTCCACAGCCCCCTGTCCTGGCTTCATGTGGTCACAGGGGTCAGGCCTGCAGTCTGCACAGAACACACCTAACATGTGCTGATGTGGGAGCGTACAGTATGAGCTCTGTGAGTGGGGGTGCTCTGCCATTATAGTGGGCATGTTGCCAGTACACTAAAGCACACCCCAAGGGCCTCTGGGTAATTATGTTACATGGTAAGGTCCCCCCCCCCTTTCCCCACCATCCACCAGAGGGGGGGAAATGTGTGCTTGTGGTTAGGGGTAGAGTTAAATGTGGAGGGTTTAGAAGGAGTCCTAATACTGGGTTTAACTGAGACTGGGTGCTCACTGGGACACACATACAGAGCACATATACAGATGTGAACACAGGCATCATAAAACAGCCACATATAAACACTGTGATACTCCAGCTTAAGTGTTTTTCACTTTGTGACTGAGAGGGAGGGTTGGATGAATGAAAAGCATAATTCAAGTTTTATATGTTGTGGAGAATAACGAGCACTTGACAAGTTTATATGTCATAAAGGTTTGCTCAGTTTCTCTCTGCAGTGTGTCTTCAGTTCTTTAACTTATGGACTCAATAGCAGCACCTTGAGGCGGAAACTGTCATTACAAATAAGGGTTCATTAAGTCCTTATCGAATGATTAGGCAGGATGAATTATGATATCTCTTTAGGTTCTGATTGTAGAACAACAGAAAGGCTCCTGGTGTGTTTGAAGTTCTCTCAACCTGTCAGGAGACTTACTGAAAGGAGCACAGAAATGTGATTTTCTTGACACAAGAAACAAGATATTACTCATAATAGCAGCTCATTTGACTATAAAGCAGTACGGCCCCTATGCTCCTTAATTCAGCATGTGGTTTTCACTGGAAATGATTGTTGTTAAATTAGGACGAAGTGAGGTCACAGTCAACGAATAAACTGCAACCCCGAAACTTCAGCAGGTGAAAAAAAGAGGTAAAAACATGGAAGACTGCAACATACAGTAAAGTCTTCAGATAAATGTGTTATTATCTGAAGACTTTAAACCACTGAACACAACTTTGGTTTGAACTGTGTCCAAGTCCTTCATTTTCTCTGTGCATTGCATCATGGGACAAAGTGATGTTCCTTCACTTTTCTGTGTTTAAACAAGAAATCAAATCTTAAATGTAGGCAGTGATTTCTAACTTCTGTGCGTTCATCTTCATTCACTAAAACACAAAGCTCAACAAAGCCTGCTCTTACTCTCTGATGAGAACAGAAAAGTGATATTCATTACAGTGTTGGTTTGTTTTTATTGATTTATTCTGCAGGGCTGAATAATAGCACTCAGTGCTCTGTTATGTTATCTCCCCCTTGCACATGGCTTATTAAGAAGGACTTAATGAACTAAGTGCAAGCTCTGACTAATGAAGCTCACAGGACCTCATCTCCACAGCTAGGTGTTTGTTCTGCCCTCTGAGTCTGTCTGAGCCACTCTGTCTGAGTGTGTGTGTGTGCGCATGTCACACTTTGCTCTACCACTGGTAATGCACAGACAATGAGTCAGCATGTATGCTCATGTAAATATAGGAAAGGCATCAAAGGGAAACATGACCTCTCTGATTGCCTCATACTATCCGAACATAAGAATATCGAACTACTGAAGTTTCTCCAGCTTTCTCCTTAACAGATCTCACGTCATCCCTGATGGTCAGTTCAGTCTCTCTTTATACATCCTGAAGTAAAAAGCTGCTGCACTGTTAGTTTCTTCCCTGTGTTTCATCAAATCAACACGGATGCCTCTATGTGACCGGCAAAAGAAAACATGATTACCAGCAACAACTGATTATTTCTAGAAAGTAATTTGTAATATCTGCTAACTGCTGCCACCTGGTGGGCACCAGAAGAGGCGAGGAGAATCTGCTAAAGTAAGATGACATTTTTTGATCCGCAATTACTTCTTTGGCATTTTAAAAACATGATCAGAAAATAATTTGTCCATATATACTGTATGTGCCTCGCTTCAGTAGCCCCTCAGTCGCTTTAATGAGCTCACTCCAACCCAACATCTGATTATTTACCAGTTCATTACTTTATCAAAAGAAACTAAATTTGTTTTGTGAGTTGAGCCCCTTTATCAGATATGTCTGTTACTTAGCACAGACATGCACAGGTCTGATAGTGACAGCATCAGTATCAAGCCCCTTGCCTCATCAGTCTTTTCATGTTTGGACCTTCTGAGAAAAGTAAATGCATGGGATGTGTCCTTAGATAAGACCCCAAGTTGCTTATGAATGTGATAAGTTACTTCTGATGGACACTTTACTCAGCAGCCTCTACCATCAGTGTGTGAATGTGTAGGTGTGACATGCAGTGTAAAAGAGCTTTGAGTAGTCAGAATACTAGAAAAGTGTTTTACAAGCTCAAGTCCATTTAGCATTATCAGTTGGCTCTGTGCTTCCCCTCCGATACAAGATACAACTTTAAGCTCCTTGTTTTGAGTTTCTGATCCCAAACTTGTCTGTTTTCGTTCACTTTGAAAGGGTTGTGTATAGCGGTTCCTAAAGTGGGGGCTGTGATCCCCTGGGGGGTCGGGAGATGCCTTCCATAACAAACTGATAAAAATGCAAAATGATTTTAAAATTGCACATTTTACCCATCATTGTAAAACTACATACAAAAAGTAGTTGAATTTAAAATACGGCTATAGTCGTTCAGTAAGATTTATGCTGAAATAAAAGTAAAATAAATATTTTAAATGGAAGTTTGCACGTACTGAAATAATGTAGGTGTCTGTCGCTCCCCAAGAATACAATCCAGTTCATCCATGCAGATTATTTGTGTTCTGCCTTTAGACTTTCTTACAATAAATTACTGAAACAGGGACACTGGAGGTCCCCAGTCTCTAGCACAGTTTATTTTGGGGTCCTGAACTGAAATGTTTGGTAACCCCTGGTGTATATTAATCAATCCATCTGTATTTGTAATAGTGCCAATTCATAACAAATGTTGTCTGGAGACACTTTATAAAAGAGCAGGTAAAAAGACCTTACTAATTACTAGTTCAGAGCTTATCACAGCCGCCCCCAAGTGGCCGATATTAGAAATTGCACATTTACTGTACAGTCGTTTACAGCTGTTAACATTTTTTATTTTTTTTTATCAAACTAGAGGGAAGCTCTTTGAGCTCCACAGGTCTGTGCTCTCAGATGGATTTTAGACATTCAAAATATACCTCAATGGACTCCTCTCAGACAGGATCCAAAGAGAGTATACTGGAGCCCAAGATTCATTTAAGGAAAATGTATTTATGTGCAAAGAATAATGCACTGTGTCTTCCTCCTATTAGTGCGTTTGAAGACGCAGTGCGTTACCTTCTGTGATTCCTGTGCTCCAGTACTTTCTTTGGATCCTGTCTGAGAGAAGGAGTCCACTGAATTATATTTTGATAGTCTTTTTAATCATTTTAATGTTCGAATATTATTATTATTATTATTATTTTGGCATATTTTGTTTCCAGGAAGGTTCCTTTAACAAAATGTTTACAGTACAAATCTTTTCAGCCCTTTTCTACCCACATAATTCTTTGATGTTTTTTGTTTTTTATAAATCGGTCTGTGTGAAGTTTTCTGCTTCAGTGCATTAATCTTCTCATGGTTGTCTAAATACAGTTTTAAAATAATTTGCTGCAGCAGGTGTTTCACATTACTACCCCACAGGGGACAGAGAGGAAATCACATCTGGGCCACAGAGTTAAAAAAAAAAAAAAAAATCTGCTTCAGGGTGAATTTGTCTAATATGTGTACAGAACAACACACATGGAGTGATTTTATACCTGTGTTATTATAGAGGTCCAAGGACAAAAACAAACATTTTCTCACAAATTGAATCATCACTCATGTTTATTCAACAGGACACAAGTGCATTATGGGTAGTTTGATTAGAGTTTCTATTAAAAGACTTGATGAGTGTGAGAGCTTTTAAAATCATCCATCTTTTGTGTTGCTAAACAAACTTTCCACATGTGACTCATGGGAGTGGTTTAGGCCACTACTAAGACAGATCTGATCCTCTACCTGTCACTGACCACCAAACCTTGTGTTTAAGAAGGTTAGATTATAAGAGAGGAATGTGTTATCACACTTCACAGAAGAAGTATCGCAGACCAAAGAATGGACAACATGTCTCCTCCTGCTGTACAAAAATGAAGCCAATATACCCCCTATAACGGGCGCTGACATGTGCGCTGGGGATGTCATTTTGAGGCTGAGTTGCACAATAGAGACCCTGCGGTGGATGAATGCTACTCCACTTCTGCTAACCAAAACACACATTTAACTAACTTAAAGGGATTTAGGATTTCAGTCGGTACAGTTCAAGGCGGAACAGATTCTTATGTTGTGTGAAGCCGACACTCAAGGTTTTGGAAAAGATCAATGAATCTTGTTAGCATTCCTTATGTTTCCTCTCGACGCTTCTGCTCCACTTTGCTATTCCGGTACACACAGCACCGCAGAAGCCGCATTCGTCAACAGAGCAGTCAATCATTAAATTTTATATCTCATTAAAAAAAACTTCTCAGATAGAAGATGACTTTAACACAAATCCGCGTGACAATAACTATAACAACTAAAGAATGTTTGAGGAACATTTATTTTAGATTTGATAGTTTCACTCATGTCCCATCTGGTAACATGGAGGGGCTGTGCTGCCACAAGTCTGTAGGGGGAGCTCTAAATCCTTTGGCTTCACTTGAGGTGAGGTGTGCTGCTGTTCATTCTTTATACAGTTCATGGATCAGAAATAATACTGAGCGATCAAACTTACAGCTCCCTTTTCATGTAAAAATATAGATATATATTTGCACCGTCAATACATTTTAAAATCTGCAATTACAGGAAAAGATATCCACCAATCAGGTGACATCAGACTACATTAGATTTTAATTAATTTAAACTCAGTGATTGGAACAGGCTGCAGGAATGCACACCATCTCAACACACTTTCCACAACAGTTTCCTCCCTCACATACACAGACCATCACAGTAAACTGCCTTTACTGATATTATTCAACAAAATCTGTAATTTTAGAGCTAAATCAATAAGTGCTATCAACTTCCCATAGGGGCTCGTCTAAAGAAGAGCGTTCTCATATCATGTTAATATCAAAGGAAACAGCAAACAGTCCAGAGGAAGTGATTCTGAATCGTAAAAGGCACCGACATGGCAACACTCTTAATCATAACATAATGATGAATTCACTTTAAACAGTTGCTTGGCTCTAACTTGTTGCTTCATTTACCACAAATTAACCCTGTGATAGAAAACTAATCCTGTGAAAAACAAAATCTCAGGAGGAAAGAATCTTCAAACAGTGTTAGAGATCAACAACAAGCCTTTTAAGAATTCTTCCTGCAGCTGCATTTCAGGATTGAACTTATTTTTCTCCCAGATCTCGACGCTCAAACATGATTCAGTCAGTCCTGCATGAGGACCGTTCAGGAACACTTTCCTCACTTCACGTGTGTATACTCTTGTCGGTGTGTTACAGTTTGCTACTCAGCTGTGGGTGTGTGCAGGAGGAGCTGGCTGTCCCCGGGAAACCTCCATCGAAGGCGGCATTCAGGACCTCATCCAGATTTGCGGCGGTGACAAAATCAAGGTCTGCCTGGACGTTGGGTGGAAGCTCCTCCAGGTCCTTCTCATTGCGCTTAGGGAGGATGACACGCTTCACTCCAGACCTGTGGGCCGCCAGGACCTTGTCCTTAATCCCGCCCACCTGAGGATGACAAACCGACACAAGTCTATCAACTGTTTTTGTCTGGATCAAAGGAACTGGTCAGGTGCTGGGGATTAAACATCTGTGCAGAGGGAGTTTTCATTTGAATATACATATATATATATATATATATATATATAAATATATAAATCTCTTGATGAAAGCCTCTCAAAGAAAATACTTCATGTACAATCTGAATGTGTGAAACCCACCGGCAGCACCAGCCCTCGTAGCGTGATCTCTCCTGTCATGGCAACGTCTGATCTGACCAATCTGCCGCTAAACAGTGAGGCGAGGCAGGTTACTATGGTTACACCTGCAGAGGGGCCATCCTTGGTGACAGCTCCAGCAGGGAAATGAAGGTGGATGTCTGTACCGTCGAGTGGATCTGGACCTCCCACCACTGTTTAAAAGGACACAAACATTAGATGTATCTGCATGTTGATTGGTTTAATAGACAGTGTTTGTGTTTCTATAAAGCTACTGCACGCTGTAGTGAACCCACTGTTGGTGAGCTGGTAGGTCTTGGCGTTCGCTCTGAGCCAGCTGATAGCCAGATGGGCGGATTCTTTCATGACGTCTCCCAGCTGTCCCGTCAGAGTGAGCTGACCTTCACCTTCCATTCGACTGGCCTCCACAAACAGGATCTCTCCACCCAGGGGGGTCCAGGCCAGACCTAGAGCCACGCCGGGGAGGGTGAGCCGCTCTGACACCTTCAAACAGACACTTCACAAATCATCTCTCGAGCTGTATTTGATGGAATAATCAGAGAACAAGCGAGAAAGCCTTCACGCAGCATTTGTGATGCTTTAAATTTCAGGGATGAATAAGAAACAGAAAACGACATGACATCAGTAAAGGACGGAGAAAGAGAGAGACGGGGGGAAAGAAAAAAAAGTTAAGAGGAGAAGGAGAAGGATAAAAAGAGAGATGAAAAAGACAAGACATGACAGTAAACTGCCTGAAGACAAACTGTACGGTGTTTCACATTATACTGTACGATGCATGATGTTTTCAACTACTCAGACTTTATGAAGAGCAGCTGCTGTGGAGCTGAGAGAACTCTGCACAGGCTGCCTTCATATTCATGAGCTGTGACAAAGACTCAGAAAGCCTCTGCGGATGCTGCTCTTGTCTCCTCCTCAATCTGCTGTCATCCCACTCACCTCCATGTCAAACAGCGGAGGTCCCAGGATGTCTTTTAGCGCGATGTGATCAATCACTATCGGCATCTCTGGAGGCGCTGCTTTGTCTGAACACACAAAATTAAATAAATCCCAGTGAGAAGTGCCGATGGAATTTGGCCATACAGCCAACTCGTCATATTGCACAACACATTTAACTTCATATTTGAATGATCAACTTGATCGCAAATGGTTTGAAGAATACTCAAATGACTTAAATGCATGACTGCACATCATGACTACACACACACTGCTGTCATCATCCACACATCTTACGTACAGAAAGAAACAACACTGTCAAAGTAAGGAGTCAGACAGAAAAGCCCCTTCCCCACATTGTCCAGGCAGGATGCATGTGTGAACTCAAACTGTCAACTTTTTAAAAACACAGCTTATATTTTGACTTTTTCCTGCCAACCCTCATGTAAAATGCTTTGAGTAGTCAGAAGACTAGAAAAGTGCCATACAAGTCAATTTACCATTTAAACACACACATCACTGTTGCAGGTCAGTCACATATCAGCGAGCTTGCGACACAAAGGAATGCTACAGATAACTGCCTAAATCCTCAGTTTATCTGTCATCTCTGCTTCCTGCTTTTTCCTCAGAAAAAAAATAATTCTTATTTTGTTTTCCCATGACTGCTCATGTCTGGAGACATATTTTTTATCCTAGAAGGAACTCTTCAGACAAATGAAAGCAGATTATGACTTTCTAATGTCATTAAGAACAGAGTCACAGTCTTTGCTGGGAGGAGACTTGAGAGGGTTTGATTTAACTAATAAAGACCAGCTGGCTGCACATTATCCAGCTCATTACACGGCTCGCTGAGAGACGTCTTGTTGCACTTATTGGGTACCATCCTTCAGACAGGCTTCAGATGCTTCGGCAGCTGACAGGAAATAACGTGTTTAATTGACTGTGATACGGCTGATTATCCCTCAGATTAAACCTCTGAGAGAACAGTTTGTCCTGCAGAATGCTGCCACACAGATTGTTCTGACATGCTGCTCGTGAATATTACAGCTGCTCAGCATGTTCTTGATTGGGTTTTTTCCTCTTTGTATCCGAGCAGATGGTTAGCTTTAATAAGGTAAGGAGGTATTTTCTGCTAAGAGTAGTTCTCTTAGAAAAGTGTACATTTCAAAGTCATTTAAAGCTCCTTTGAGGATATGATTCAAACTGAAAAGAGACCCTCAGCATTAAGATCAACAATTTCTATTTTGTATTTTTTTGATATCCCTTTGTGGTCATATATAGAACCATATACACAAGTCGATTTCAAGGTTATAGTATAAGATGAGCGCGCTGACAGTCTACTTGCTAATATCTGATCTGAATTAAGGCTGTACCAGAGGCTGATACTGGTGCTCATTACCGGGAATGATACTCAGGGACACTGAGTATCATTTGATTCCTGTTTAAAGTATATAATAAGTTTAATTCATGACCGTATGTTTTCATACTCTGAGTACATGAGAGGGCAGAGACACCCACAGACTGAGGGTTCAGACTCTTACCCCTCTGCTTTGTCGGCCCCTCAGGGGTCACAGCCTCCTGTGTTTTGGCGACTCTGTGACCTTCAGCGACCCTCACAGCCACCGCTCGGCAGATCGCCCCGAACTTTCTCTCCAAGGAGCGTACGCCTGCCTCACGGGTGTACCTAGAAGGCAAAAAACACACAGATCGTCACAGAGAGACTCTGACTCAAATCTGCCCCTGAGGAGATTTAAATGTGTAAGAAACAGTAAAACACACTTATCTGAAGTCCACTCTTTGAAGAACAGTGTTTCAGGCAGCTCTTTGCACACGCAGAGAGCTGCACTCATTCATTCATTCATTATCTTTACTGCTTTTCCCGTTCAGGGTTGCAGGAGGCTGGAGCCAATCCCTGCTGTCATTGGGCAACAGGCGGGGCGGGATACACCCTGGACTGTTCGCCAGTCAATCACAGGGCTGACATAGAAACAGACACTCACATTCACACCTACAGGCAATTTAGAGTCTCCAGTTAACCTAACGAACAAGTCTTTGGACTGTGGGAGGAAGCCGGAGTACCCGGAGAGAACCCACACACGCACGGGGAGAACATGCAAACTCCACACAGAGAGGCTCCTGTCTGATGGGGATTTGAACCAGGAACCTCCTTCCTGTTAGGTGACAGCGCTTACCTCTGCACCGCCCTGCAGCCGCTGCACTCAGTCATCTAGATTAAAAAAATGTTTCATCCAATCAAACAGATCAAGAAGAAGTCCACATAAACAGTCACAACAAATGTCCACCACACCTGTTTGACAGCTTTATGAAACACTCTGATAAGCAAAGGTTGAAACCAGTTTTAGCCTCAGATGTGTGATAAGTGCTCTGCTTCACTCATCACTCACCGAGCTGTTCTTTACTGATTACATGTAGAAGCTTTCCAGCAGTGAACATGCAACGATGTCCACAAACATCTGGGGAATTTCATCTCATCTCACAGCAGCTGGAATCGAACCTCCGACCTTCCAATTGAGAGACGACCGACTCTACCACTGAGCCACAGCCGCTGCGATCTGACACCAGATTATCTGCTATGTGTGTATATGTATGTGTGTGTGTGTGCATGTGTGTGTGTGTACCTGCTGATAATATCCTGCACGCTGTCCTGTGGGATATGCAGTTGTTGAGGTGTTAACCCGTGCTGCTCCAGCTGGTTTGGGATCAGGTGACGGTGAGCGATCTCCACCTTCTCCTCCTGAGTGTAGCCTAAAAACACATTTAACAGATTTACACCTGGTGGTGTTTCCCTTTGTTTATGAATGTACTGAAGTTGTTACATTGTTACCCCACAGTTACTAACTTGTGCAGTATGTGTTAGTGGTCTGGTTAGTTTGGGAGACAGTCCAGGAGCCAGGTCCATCCCTCGGGACGTTTTTTTACTACTTTTTTTTGGTACTGTGTGAACTTTAAAAACGTGAAGTATATGTATAAATTTTATGCTTTAAAAATGTTGTGTGCTCATTTCACTACTGTTACTGGGATAACTAATTGGAATGACACATAGCACTCTTTATGATTATGGGGTTTAATAGGAGCAGCTGCATGGCCTGGATTATTTGTGTTCACTAACTGTATGTGGATAAATGTATATATATGTGTAAATGTAGACATTATGCTATCATTGTTGTTAAAAGCATTGCGTTGGGGGGGACTGAGGGTGTCTTTTGGGTTGTGGATCGGGGAGATAAGAGGGTTTGGGTAGGGATGGGGGGGCTTTATATTTTGTATTCTGTACATCATGCAGCGATTTGTACTGTTCAAGTAAAAAAAATAACAAAATGGAAGAAGTTTGGGACGACCAGAACTCTTCCTAGACCTGGCCGTCCAGCCAAACTGAGCAATCGTGGGAGAAGAGCCTTGGTGAGAGAGGTAAAGAAGAACCCAAAGATCACTGTGGCTGAGCTCCAGAGATGCAGTAGGGAGATGGGAGAAAGTTCCACAAAGTCAACTATCACTGCAGCCCTCCACCAGTCAGGGCTTTATGGCAGAGTGGCCCGACGGAAGCCTCTCCTCAGTGCAAGACATATGAAAGCCTGCATAGAGTTTGCCAAAAAACACATGAAGGACTCCCAGACTATGAGAAAGAAGATTCTCTGGTCTGGTGAGACCAAGATTGAACTTTTTGGCTTTAATTCTAAGCGGTATGTGTGGAGAAAACCAGGCACTGCTCATCACCTGCCCAATACAATCCCAACAGTGAAACATGGTGGTGGCAGCATCATGCTATGGGGGTGTTTTTCAGCTGCAGGGACAGGACGACTGGTTGCAATTGAAGGAAAGATGAATGCGGCCAAGTACAGAGATATCCTGGAAGAAAACCTCTTCCAGAGTGCTCAGGACCTCAGACTGGGCCGAAGGTTCACCTTCCAACAAGACAATGACCCTAAGCACACAGCTAAAATAACAAAGGAGTGGCTTCGGAACAACTCTGTGACCATTCTTGACTGGCCCAGCCAGAGCCCTGACCTAAACCCAATTGAGCATCTCTGGAGAGACCTGAAAATGGCTGTCCACCAACGTTCATCATCCAACCTGACAGAACTGGAGAGGATCTGCAAGGAAGAATGGCAGAGGATCCCCAAATCCAGGTGTGAAAAACTTGTTGCATCATTCCCAAGAAGACTCATGGCTGTACTAGCTCAAAAGGATGCTTCTACTCAATACTGAGCAAAGGGTCTGAATACTTATGACCATGTGATATTTCAGTTTTTCTTTTTTAATAAATTTGCAAAAATTTCTACATTTCTGTTTTTTTTCTGTCAAGATGGGGTGCTGAGTGTACATTAATGAGAAATAAAATGAACTTTTTTGATTTTAGCAAATGGCTGCAATGAAACAAAGAGTGAAAAATGTAAAGGGGTCTGAATACTTTCCAGACCCCTTTACATTAGAGATAAGGAAAGGTATCATCTTCATATCTTATAGCAAAGCATATAATCCCTGATAACCTGTGGGTGACCTTTATTTAGTTGATCACGTTTGTGTGTATGTGTCTAACTGGGACTGGATAAGCAGCTGTTGTTTTCAATCTACACTGCAGAAAATCAAATCATGCAGAAACGCATTCTGCTTTGGATTAGTTCCCGGAGAAAGTATTTGGCCTCAGATTCAAAAGTTTTTTTTTGTTGGGATGTGTCCCTTGAGGGTGGGATCTCTGAAACCTAAACCCACCTGGTACCTGCAGCACCTCCATCCGGTCCAGGAGGGCGGGGGGAATGGTGGCCGTCGTGTTTGCTGTGGCAATGAAGAGGACTTGGGAGAGGTCAAAGGCCACGTTGAGGTAATGGTCTGTGAAGCTGTGATTCTGCTCTGGGTCCAGAACCTGACGGAACATTTATCAACTCTCATGAAGGTTTTCACAATCTTATCTAATTAATCAACAGGAAGATTATTTGACTTTTTCCTGGAATAAGTGGAAAGACTACAGGAAAGCAAACATACAAAAACAATGAAAGGGAGACTTGGTGAGGATGTACAGTAGGTTAATGAAAGGTGAAGGTTCATCACAGGCTGGGTAACACAAGTGATAATGATGATCAAATAAACAATCTGAGGGATGGAAACGGAGCTGACCTCTAGCAGAGCAGCTGCAGGGTCTCCTTGGAGGCTCTTCCCCAGTTTGTCCACCTCATCCAGTAGGAACACGGGATTGTTGACTCCCACCGTCTTCAAACCGTTGATGATGCGCCCAGGCATGCTCCCTACATATGTGCGTCTGCAAGACAGGCAAGATTTGAACTACTGACCTACTGTGTACAGTTTCCACTCACACTCACAAAGGACTTGATTCTACTACTGACACGATGAAGGTCAAGATAATGTCTTGTTCATTTGCAATACTGAACAACTACACATGCAGACATAGTGATGCCTGTGACAAATCGCTTGAAGCCAGGACAAGCTGGAGGCAAGAAATGTGCAGTGACAAGTGTTCCAAGAAGGGAAATTCAAGAAACAGAATCAAACACTTTACCGTAAAATGTTTTTTAAAAAGATACTACTGGAGTGGTCTTTCTTTTTTTTTTTTTTTAAGATTTATTTTTGGGCTTTTTGTGCCTTTAATGGAGAGACAGGACAGTGGATAGAGTCGGATACCAGGGAGAGAGAGTGGGGAACGACATGCGGGAAGGAGGCCACAGGCGGGATGCGAACCTGGGCCGCCCACTTGAGACGACAGCCTCAATACATGGGGCGCGCACCCTAACCATTGCGCCACCAGCGCGCCCCTGGAGTGGTCTTTCTGAAAGCCTAACTGCTTAGAAACTTTCATCTTGGTCTCTCGCTCTCCTGCTGTTGGTATGTCGAACACATGTTTCACATCTGGCAGTGAGGAGGTGTCTCTCAGCTCTGTTGATGGACTTGAGCCTATGTAGCGCTTTTCTAGTCTTCTGACTACTCAAAGCTCTTTTACACTGCAGGTCACACCTACACATTCACACACTGATGGAAGTGGTCACTTTGTAGTATCATCCATCAGAAGTAACTAATCCCATTCATACACCGCCACCGAAGCAGCTGGAACAATTCAGGGTTAAGTGTCTTGCCCAAGGACACATCGGACATGTTGCCCAGCTGGGGATCGAACCCTCGACCTTCCGGTTGAGAGGCTACGACTCTAACAAACTGAGCTCAGCCGCCCGTTTAGACTCTCTTCAGATCACTAGGACGAGCGCTGCAGTGGGAGATAAACTCTCCGATCACTTCTCTGGATATGCATGCACACAGCGGCATGAGCCTCAATATGAATCTTATACCACAAACAGCAACAAACACCTCCAATGTTCGTTCTGTCTGTGTTCAGACTCATTCTCAATCCGGGACCCGGGCTAGAAGAATTAAATGTGAGTAACATTAAAGGAGATCTATTATGTTGATCCATATTTAAATAGATACATATGAGTTACGATGTTGCATGTCCATAAAAAACCTCGGCAACATTTTTTTAAATACAGGATACACAGTTATTTGGTGTAATCCCTGGATGTGGAAGCAGGGAGCACGGCCATCCCAGCAGCTCTTTCCAGGACACGCCCCCCGGAAGCTCCCTTTAATTTCCCTGCGATTGCAAACAGAGCTGACCAATCTGAGGAAAGTTGGCACTTGGGGGGGGCGGGGCCTTAAAGAGACAGCAGCTGAAATTAAGCGTTTTAATTAGAGGTTGAAATGAGGGATTTTACTGACACCAGTTTCAGATAAATAAGAATGTTTTTGAGCTACACATCTCACAATGCTACTCTACAGGTATACCAGACTGACATCATTAACGGTGAGAGTGAACATAATAGATCTAACAAATACTTTGTACTGCAGTATTCTTTACTACGTTTACAGCTCCAGAAAGATGAGACCACTGAAAAAAAAAAGATTTTCTCTGGTTCTACGATTCAAAGGGTTGTGTTTGAGAGCAATGAACATTTTTGTTATTTATTCATTTTAAGTTATCTAAGGGTTTTTTTGTGTGGCCTTTTTGCATTTTTTTTTTAGATCGGACAGCTGGGGAGAGACAGGAAATGCTGGGAGGAGAGAACGGGGGGGGGGGGGGGGGGGAGACGGACAGACGGACATGCAGCAAAGGGCCGAGATCAGATTCAAACCCACGGCTGCCGCGACGAGGACTGTAGCCACCATACACGGGTGTGAGACGTAACCACCAGGCTATCTGCGCCCCCATTTTTGTTTTATTGTAAACAACATTTCTCCCAACTTCTAAATACAATTTCTCAGATTTTGTATTTTATTTGCAGAAAATGACAACTGGTTGAGTCAACAAAGAGATGAAAGGTTTTTCAGACCGTGAAACATACAACAGAATAAATTCACATTTCTTTTTTAATAACCGAACACTCGTGTTTTAACTTAGAAAAGGATATTTTGTTGAAATAACCCTGCTTAACCCTGGTGTGTGGATCCAGTCTGCTTCTCGTAACCTATTCGTCTTTTACTTGCTGCCATTTAAATAAGATTCAGTTCAGATTTTCACCAAACCAAACGAGGTGTGTCTGTGTTAAAATGCATGTGCAGATGCTGATTGGTGTGGTCTCTTCTTCTTCTAGAGCTGTATGATGTAAGAGAAAATCAAAGTACCTTTTTGTTTTGTACAACTGATGCTTTGTTTGGTAGTGCATAACTGTGGCCGTCAGATTTAGGGCTTCTAGTCGCTCTGATACTCTGACTTGTGTATCACACTTATTATTGTCATGACTCTCCAGGAGTTCTGGATACATCTTAAACCAGTGTGCTCCAAAATGGACCGATCGAGAAATCATTTGATTACTCCTGTCAGAGAGGAGAACTGCCTTCTCTTAAGTTTAAAGGAAACTAAAGAGGAAACAGATTACTCTAGCTTCATGTTGTTTTGGTCAGTGTGATGACTATGTTTGAAAAGTACTCCAAATATTTCACTGATGAAGGGAGCTCATGTTCCACTGAGCGGCAGAGAGCGCTGTGCTCCAGTGAACATCAGAAGAGTCAATAGACTCAAGACACTTCACTGTTACTGCTACAGCACATTGAGTGTTTGAAAGAAGTATACTAGATGATGAGCTGCTTAGCCCTCAGGCATCAGTTTAATTTACGACCCTTTTTTTATTTATTTTATTTTATTTAACCTGTATTTAACCAGGAAAAAGTCTCATTGAGATTAAAAATCTCTTTTACAAGAGCGTCCTGACCAAGACAGGCAGCAGCACAATTACAGGGTTTCAGACATAAAACACTTAACAACAATGAACATAAATACAGGAATCACAAAAAGAACCATTCATCAGAATCTGTCTTAAGTCATCAGCAACAAAGCGATCAAAAAGGGCAATACGAGTTAGCTGAAACATCTACAGTCAGATATTTCTGCCTCCAGATCATTAAGACAACCTTTAAAAACATTCAAGGAAACCAGCTCCCGAAGATTTAAAGTATCTTGCAACCGATTCCAAGAAGAGGGAGCAGCATACTTGAACGCCCTTTTTCCTAATTCAGTACGGGCTTTAGGGATGGTTAGAAGGTGTAAATCCTGCGAGTGAAGATGGTAACTTCCATTACTTTTTTGAAGTATGTAGCTCTGTAGGTAGGATGGAAGCAGACCGAGAATACCCTTTAAATGAAAATATGCCAGTGATTTAGTCTATTTGCAGACAAGGCAGTCCAACCAACCCGAGCATACAAGGAGCAGTGGTGAGTAAGGGCTTTTAGATTAGTGATAAACCTCAGTGCACCATGGTAGACAGTATCCAGCGCATGTAGGTTTGGGAGGATGCATGCATGTAAATAGCATCGCCATAGTCTAGCACTACATAAAAGTGTTTTTTTGGCCTTAAATGAAAAGCAAGACTTATTTCTAAAATAAAATCCTAATTTTAACTTGAGTTTTTTTTTTAACCAATTGGGGGGGGACGGACAGACGGACATGCAGCAAAGGGCCGAGATCAGATTCAAACCCACGGCTGCCGCGACGAGGACTGTAGCCACCATACACGGGTGTGAGACGTAACCACCAGGCTATCTGCGCCCCCATTTTTGTTTTATTGTAAACAACATTTCTCCCAACTTCTAAATACAATTTCTCAGATTTTGTATTTTATTTGCAGAAAATGACAACTGGTTGAGTCAACAAAGAGATGAAAGGTTTTTCAGACCGTGAAACATACAACAGAATAAATTCACATTTCTTTTTTAATAACCGAACACTCGTGTTTTAACTTAGAAAAGGATATTTTGTTGAAATAACCCTGCTTAACCCTGGTGTGTGGATCCAGTCTGCTTCTCGTAACCTATTCGTCTTTTACTTGCTGCCATTTAAATAAGATTCAGTTCAGATTTTCACAAAAGTTTTTTTTTTAACCAATTGTTGAATGTGAAGCCTCACAAAAGAGAGAGAATCATCAATATATCTGTATTGAGATACAGACTCAATTTCAAAGCCCTGAAAGGTGGTGATAGCAGGAAGGTTCAGTGGCTTTGATTTGGAGTTCGAGAACATCATGAGTTTCGTTTTATCAACATTCAGCACAAGTTTTAAGTCACACAAGGTACGTTGTATAGTATTAAAAGCAAATTGTAGCTGACAAAGGGCCTGATTTGGTGTAGGTGCAGAGCAGTATATCACAGTGTCATCAGCATAAAAGTGTAAATTTGCATTAATAACATTTTGATCAAGACTATTGATATATAAAATGAAGAGTAGTGGTCCCAGGACTGATCCCTGGGGCACGCCTTTGAATACTACAAGGGAGCTAGAAGTGATGCCATCCGCCTGCACGCACTGAGATCTTCCAGAAAGGTAGCTTTCAAACCAGCAGACCGCTTTGTCTGATAGTCCTACGCTACTAAGTCTTTGCTTTAGTATTGCATGATCCACAGTATCAAAAGCCTTTGATAAATCAATAAAAAGCGTTGCACAGTGGTGTTTGTTGTCTAAAA
The DNA here is from genome assembly GCF_963584025.1 of Labrus mixtus. Classification (NCBI taxonomy): domain Eukaryota; kingdom Metazoa; phylum Chordata; class Actinopteri; order Labriformes; family Labridae; genus Labrus; species Labrus mixtus. Next base: position 32,207,025 of record NC_083615.1, read on the forward strand.
ATTATATAAAATCATTGACCACTTTTAAGGCCGCTGTAGTTGTGCTGTGTTTTTTTCCTAAAACCTGACTGAAAGTCAGATAAGATATTGTTTGATAGTAGAAAATATTTCAGTTGTTCATTCACAATGGACTCCAGAACCTTAACCAGGACCGACAATTTGGAGATGGGCCTATAATTATTTAAGACTGTAGGGTCCCCCCCTTTCAACAAGGGAGGAACAAATGCAGATTTCCATATAAGAGGAATTTCATTTATGTCCAGGGAGAGATTAAAAAGATGTGTCAAAAAATGTGCGATAAAATCAGCTGCCAGCTTTAAAAAGTAAGATTCTAAGTTGTCAGGACCTGCAGATTTTTTTGTGTCGAGGAGTTTGAGGGCTTTGAGCACTTCTGAGACTGTAATGACTTGAAAACTGAAGGATTGACTACCTGTAACATGACAGTCAGAAAAAAACAGTAGGGGAATTTATATGCCTATTACTAAAAGAGTCAAACAAGGAGCCAGAGGCTATAAAATGTTCATTAAAGACACCAAGCATTTTGGACTTATCAGTGACTTTAAGTGAGTCCTTAACAATGCATGGAGGAAGCTCAATTCCATTTTTATTTCCAGCCAGGGATTTAATTGTCTTCCAGAATTTCAAGGGATTGTTTAGGTTGCTTGAGGTTTCTGTGAGGAAATGATCAGCTTTGGCTTTCCTAATTGCAACTGTGAGAGCATTGCGCATCTGCCTGTAAAGCAGCCAGTCCGAATCCAGACCTGATCTCCTGGCTTTTACCCATGCTATATTTCGCTCATGAAGTGAGTTAGATAACTCTGGAGTGAACCACACATTATTTTGGCCTTTAACTCTGTACTTTCTGAGTCATAAAATAATTTCCATGCACTATCAACATCAGGAATATGATGCATTTTCTGCCAGTCAAAATTAAACAAGTCATGAAAAAACCCTTGTTCATTAAAATGTTTCATGTCACGCTTCATAATGATGCGTGGCTTGGTTTTGGGGATTTTTGTATTTCTCACTGATGCAATAACACAATGGTCACTAATGTCATTTGCAAAAACAGAAGCGGTTGTGTATTTATGAGGAGTGTTTGTTAGAATAAAATCTATTAGAGATGATTTTTCTGGACATTTAAGATTGGGTCTAGTGGGGCTATCGACAATTTGAAAGAGGTTTAGCGAGTCACAGTAAGCTTTAAAATCATCAGATACTGGTTTTAACCAGTTCCAGTTAAAATCTCCAATAATGACAATTTCATTAATCTTCAATTCTGTTAAAAGCTTCATGAGGGTGGATAGTGCACTGCTGACAGCTGAAGGTGTCCTATAGCAACCAACAACAGTTATATGGAGAGATTTCGATATCTCAAGATCAAGAGCCAACAATTCAAACTGCTTACTCTCTGACTTGGAGAGAAGCACATTTGCATGAAACTTGCTTTTTATATAAATTGCAATACCCCCTCCCCTTTTGGGCCGGTCAGTCTTAAATATATTATAACCATCGATACTAATGTCCTTGTTCAGAACAGATTTACTCAACCAAGTTTCAGATAGAACAATTACATCAGCATCTGCTGAGTTCGCCCAGATACGAATCATGTCCATTTTAGCTATTAAACTGCGTACATTCAGATGGATGAAACCAAGACCAGACCTTGATTTAAAGTTGGCAGGAGTGTTCAAATTTATAGCAGAATCTGGACCTGGATAGGGTTGCACATTCCCTGAAATCAGCAGCAACAGAACAATAAGACACCTCTGTTTAAGTGATTTGGAGGAGGTATCTTAAGTCACTAAGGACAAAAATGTCCACTTCCAAAACACTGCTATAAAAATAGAACAGATTTATATTTTTTTCTAATTCTTTTGCATAAATCTCTTAAACAACTTCCGCCCTGCTCAAAACTATCAAATATTTAATAATTATCAGGAATTTAACCCTTTAAATGCCAGTTTGATTCTGGCAAAAATGTTCATAGTGATGCATGAGGGTTAAGGACAGAGACGCACTCAACCTGTGAACACAACACTGACTTATTATCACCTTCCTAAGTTTAATATATTTGCATATTTACAAACTCAGAGAACACACGGCAACATCATTAAGTATCACACTTTCAAAAGACGTATAGCGTCTTATTGAACCCATACATTTCTCTCTGCATATGTACATCTATTCATAGTTTTCTACATGACGTCACACACTTATGGAACCGCCAACCTGGTAAAACATGGCTTCCTGCTGCTCCACGCAGTTACCGCTCCGAGTTTGCTCCTGCCAGTGCACCAGCTTTATTTTTTATTTCGTAACAAAAGAAAGTCGCTGATCAGTTGAATGCACTAACTGATGAGGAGACAAGCCCGAGCTTTGTTTCCACAGAATCCCAATAGCGTGAGAAAGAAAACGCAGAGGAGGAGATTGTGGATTCATGCTTTTAGACACTCTGCTGTCCCTGTGAGGGAGCAAAAGAACAGACTTCTTCTCATCCTGGCACAAATTGTGTTAAAATATTACTAACACCACTGCCCCAGAACCCTGACTGAAAGTTAAAGAGACAGCAGCTGATGCTTATCGTCATATCAACGTAAATGTGAGCTAGCTTATGTTAGCCAATTAGCACTCACCTATACTTTGAAGAAGAAGAATTTCTTGCCTTTCACTTCCCAAACAGCTGCATTACTGACCCAGACATATGGGAAATACATAAAGCTGTCTGTACTTGAGGAAGGATTTATGTAAACATCATCAAAGTGAAGTTCCTGTGAGGACTTTGCTGTTTTTAGTGATTTCAGTAATGCTGCATTAAGGTTGAAAGTGCCCTAAACTTTCTGTTATTTAAATATCTCAGTTTTCCTGCTGTTGTCAGGTGATGTTAACATGCACAGTTTTGAAGAGAGGGAAAATGAACGAGCTGTGCTGCAGCTCCACAGAGTGTTCAATGGAGGCCGCCACTTTCCTCAGCTCTTTTTGACCTCCAGGCCTCTGCACCAGTCACGTGACTGAAAGCTATGAACATACACATTAGTACTACCTGTGTGGTCTGCTTTCTCAGGAAACTCTCCTATTTGAACTTGAGTCACCATATGAACTGTGCTCATAAAGCATAGTGTGATCATACCTATGTCCTCGGATGTCAGACTGGTCACAGACTCCTCCCAAAGCGATGCGATGAAACTCTCTGCCCAGAGTCCTGGCTATAGAGCGGCCCACGCTGGTCTTACCCACTCCAGGGGGCCCAACAAAGCACAGGATGGGGCCCTGAGGAGACAGGGGCAACAAAAAATGTACAGATTAACATATTAATAATTCATTTTATAATCTAAAATAAGGGATTCTTTCTTTTTATGACATGTAACTTCACATGTTTTAAAGACAGAGGGATCTATGAGAAGCACCTTCAGGGTGGCCTTTAACTGTCTGACAGCCAGGTACTCCAGCACACGTCTCTTCAGCTTGTCCATAGCATAGTGATCGTTGTCCAATAGAGTGCGAGCGGCTCCGATGTCCAGGCAGTCTGCACAGCGCGTTTGTGTGCGTGTTGGGTGGGGTGCATGTGGATGAGATGGATTGATCCCAGACATAAATAGAAAACATTCTTGTAAGTGAAATGGAGAAAGAGAGACGAGTTGACTGTAATTTGAGAAAGTGAGAAGGAAGAGAGGACAATAGAAAACACGTTTGCTTAAGAGTTTTGAAAGTTTTTGGTTTGGCAGATTTCACCGGTCTATCAAGGCCAGAAAATCCTCCCACATTGTTTGTCACAAAGATACTCCAACATTTTATTTGCAGCACATGCACTGGCTCTGACCTCTAACCTCGGGACCTTAACCCGGTGAGCTGAGATTATGGTTTAGAGGCAGACTGTGGTCAAACATAGCAGAGTAATGCCAAAGGCAGTTTCTGTGCAACAAGTCTTTTCACCTCAGAAGATGTGGAGCAAAACAATTCATTTGGTTTTCAGACATACTTGTGGCTACGAGTTTCAAATCAACTCTCCTTTAGCTCAGCTTTAGTCTCCACCAGCAGCTGAGGTAAATATTTGTATTAGGGCTGGGCAACGATTAAAAGTTTTAATCGCGTTAATCACATGAGTTCCTGCACTGACACTGACAGCCTGAGAGAGCTTTTGGAAGGGGGAGGGGCTCACGGCAGCACCCGCTGCTCGTTGAGGACAGTAACTGCAGAGCAATACGTGCTTTCACGTCAGTTTCTTACACCAAAAAAGTCTCCAATAACACCAGAAAAAGTCGCTAGATTTGTCGCTAGTAGCTGTTGACAAAAAAAGTCACCAAGGGGGTTTGGAAAGTCGCCAGATTTAGCGAGAAAGTCGCCAAGTTAGCAACATTGTTTCTCCTCTTTCCTGTGAGCGCCGCAGCAGACATGCGCAGCAGTAAGCAACATACGAGGCTCGCTCACGATGGAATTTTACAAAATAAAAGCCAGTGAGCAACAGACTTTTACAATAAGAAAATAAATAATAAAAACTGCGTTAATGCGAGATAAAATAATTGTCGGCGATAATTAATTAATGAGTTAACGCGAAAATAACGCGTTAACGTGCCCAGCCCTAATTTGTATCATTTATATTTGGCTATTAAGCTGCTAAATGCTCCACTATGTTCGTCAGCTGGTTGACTGCATCTTTAAGTTAAATGGTGAAATGCCTCGCTGCTGCTGGAAAGTGGGCTCATAACAGCTAAAGGTCTGAACTTAAAACAGTCAAAGTTATGAGCCTGAAACTTAAAAATTGACCTGTGAGATCCCAAGATGCTTTTCAAAAATGAGACAAACTATTTTCATGGATTTATCATTTTTATCAGATCTATAATAGAATTTATATCATGTTTGTGGAAGTGAAAACACTGACCCATAGACTGTAAAAAAAAAACATGAAGTAGTCTCAGTGATGTAATTTTAGTTGATGAAACTGCCTTTTGAAGCCAAACGATGGTGGCCGCCATATTGGAAACGTAACTCCACCTTACTTTCTATCTAGAAATAGATAGAGAGCGGGAGTTGAGGCAGGCTTTAATCCTCCTGGCAAACAGCTTCAATGCATCCAACAGTCTGTCATAAATCAACCAGAACACAGTCTCTCATCTGTCTTTTCTTTGATGCCCTCTGGGCGGCGCTATCTTGGCCCTCCAAGGAGAAGCAACTGATACTCCACCTCTTTTTCAGCTATCAGGCTGTTGAATGCTGAATCATTCTAACTAACTTACTGTATAGACTGTTACTGTGTGCTGAGGTAACCTGTAAGGTTCATTCATTTTATGTATCTAAGACATATTCCTGCTGTTATATTTATGAAATTCTGGCTTCTCATTTGGCGACCTGTTCCTCTGTTGATTTGTTGTTACTGATATGTAATAGTCTGAATGCTGCTGTGTCTGTGTTTATTTTTATGTTGTCTTGGTTTCTTTCAATGACTCTTAGGCTGTGAAACTGAATTGCCTTTCTGGGATTGATAAAGTTGTCTGAATCTGAAACGTCTTGTACAATAAACAGGGGTGCAAACTCATCAGGGATGAAAAAGGTGACATGGATCCAAACCCCCTAGGGGGGTCCGGGGGCATGCCCCCCCCGGGAAGATTTAAAAAAAAATATCAGCTTTAAAATGTTAATTTACAGACGATTTTAGCATTCAGACCTACTAAAGAAGCAGTGCAAACAATAAGAAAAACACAATTGCTTGTCGACATCTATGTTCTGTTCTAACTTTTTGATAAAGCTTCAGTGAAACATGAAAAACCCGTGCACTCAACCTTCAGTCCCTTTTTATAAATGGGATGAATTTGCAGAACAGGGCTTACCATGTTCCACTAAGGGGTGATGTGAAGGGCAGTCACTATGCAAGTAGCTCTCAGAGCAGAGTCTGAGAGAGCATCATAATACAGTCATCAAGTATGACAATATTTTCTCTTCTATAATTAAATATGTAACATTATCAATATATGAACCTGATGTTTTGCTCCTGCTGGTTTTCATTAAGTTTATATTCCCTCTCTTATTACATGTGTTGACCAGCTGTCACTTTAATGTTGCCTGAGATAATAATGAACCAGAAAGCTGTATGAAGTTACCTTCAAGCTAGCACACATTTCTTTCAACATCTTTACCTATGGCTACCAAACGGTAAATATGATCAGACAGCATGTTTAACAGAAAGGCTGGCTTGCTAGCCAGACTCCGAATCTTCCCACAGTGTTTTCACTGAAAAATAACGTTATGTAAATTAGCCATGTGCTGCACACTGCGACTCATTGAATCAGGTTTCATGCTTCTTGCGGTCGGCCCTGCGATATTGAGCAATCGCGGTCGTCGAGAGGATGGTTTGCAGAGGGTCTGAGACGCCCAGGCGCGACGGTGCACCTCCAAGATTTTGTAACAACGCGGACGGGTTCGCGCCGACTGCGTTGCAATGATTGGCTACGGGGCCCGGAAGAAGCCTACTTTCTTCAGGCCGTGTTGAGCGCTGAGCACTCTGACCGCAGTCAGTATGAAACGACTCAACGTTCGCAGGAACCATTAGGTTTAATGACAGCTCGCGTCGCAGATTTATCCCCCCTCTTCCTCCAAATATTTTTATTGCAGATCTAAATGAATCACACAAATGAATAACTGATGCATCTTGACATTTTTTAAATCTCTGCTTGGCCTCCGTTAAGTCATATTTACCTTTAGTGCTTTTGCTCCATGGCAGCTCCACCATCAGATCCAAGTAGTTTCTGGTCAGGGCGTACTCCGGCATGGACTGAGGCATCTTCTTCAGTCTGAACGCAGATTAATCAGATAAGCTTTAACACGGTCTGACTGTTGAGTAGAACTTATCAGTGAAATCATTCTTTTTTTTTTTTTTTTATAAACAGAAGAAGTTTTCAAGTTAAATCACATCAGAGCAGGAATCTAAAGGGATTAAAAAATACTCTTACAGGAAAATGTTAAGCTGTGTTTTTACTCAAGCTTGTTTTAATCTAAATTATTCATGCATGACCTGATTGATGAAACAACAGCATTTCTTTATCTCAGTCAAATTTAAAGGCAGGGTTGGTAATTTTCAAAAACTATCATGATTTTTGAAAGAAGCATTCTCTCAGTGCTCCGTCTACACCCTGACCTCTCCCATCTGTGCTCCCTCAAAAGCCACGCTCCAGAAGTGGACCTCAGCTCATCGCCTGCATTGTGTAGAAACTACGTCGTCTCGTCTCATGTATGTAAACAATAAACATTATCATAATACATGTAAAAAAATGTTTTGACTATTTTACTACTCACAACGGCCAACGACAAACTCACAGCTTAAACTCCATCACCTGTCACACGCTTTGAGTGTGGACTAGTGCTCGCAAGAGGTAGAGAGCTAGCAGGGAGACAGGGAGGCATGTGAGTGGTTCATCAGATTGGTACCTCATAGAAGACATTGGTCAAAGTTTTTACAGGCTTACAACTGCTACAGATGACAGATTTTCACCGTTCCTTTTTCAGAGAACATGAGTTATTAATTTCTATTTCTATCAAGAAAGTTTCAACCAAAATCTTAAAAAGTGGATCTGGAGAAAATTACCAACCCCGCCTTTAAGTGATATAGTGAACATGGATAAGTGAGTTGGATTGATGCAGCATGAGAGAAAGAGAAGAAGGTTTAATCTGAACTTAAGTTCACCTCTTGAGCTCCTTGAGACAAACTTTAAGTGCAGCTTCTGGCATGTTGGCCCCGTGGACCTTCCTCTCCAAAGTAACAGTGTCATTACCATCCTCATCTTCATCTTCCTCATCCAGATTGAACTGCCTGCCTGGGAGCACTCCCCCTTTACGCACTGATAGCACCTGAATGGCACAGAGAAGTGAGTCAGTTGTATTCATATTTGAGTGAAAAGGCTTCTTGATAGAAACAAAGCTGAAAAGGGAATGGAGAACTGAAGATGTTTGTTACCCTCTTCTCATTGTCAGGACCTCTCTTCCTGGTTTTCTGCAGCAGTTTGAGTCCCTCGATCTGCCTGTTCAACAAGGGCAGAGCCTTCTTAAATCTCTCCTCCAAGCTCACAGCTTCCAGGACCTTCAAAGGACGAGACAAAACATACATCTAAAGATCACAGACATGGAGGTAATAATACCATTACTTATATCACTTTTCAAAAACAAGATACAAAGTGCAGAGTCTGGAGAGATGTTAGAAAGAAAACAGGGAGGGCAGAGTGAGGTCACATATTGGTATGAAGAAGAACAATGGCGGTCTTTGCGTTCGAAATGCCATCTCATCCTATTGAGTAACATGCAAAAACTTTACGTTAGGGCGGGCTGTAAGCCTCCTGGCAAACATGTGCATATGCAAATTTATGCAAAACTTTCAGCCGTTATGTTATTAAAACAGATGACTTATTATTAAAAATTACCCCCCGTACAGTGTGTACCATTAAAGAGCAAAGACAGACCAAAACTGCTTCTTTTTTTTTAGGCTGTACTAAAATGAATAACATGTTGATTTTGTGGTAAAAATGGGCATTTTACATTATGGTTGTTAATGGGACTTCCTCGGCTTTTGAAGCCAGCCTCAAGTGGACACTTGAGGAACTGCAGTTTTTTGCACTTCTGCATTGGCTTAACTTTACAGTACTGGAAGAAAGGGGGGATAAAGGGGGGAAGCTTTCTGAGGCCCAGTCGCACAAGGAGGGCCCATGGAGGCTAGAAAAAAAACAAACATGGTCCATCCAAATTTTAAACTGCAATGACCACATTTTATCTGACACCTAAATGCTCACCATTACCTCTTGAAGCAAAAAAAACCCCCACAAATTGTATTTGTTGTAGCTTCAGTAAGATGTAGCCTATTTCAAAATGTAAACCCCCTCTTCTTAAAATTATATAAACTTTTTTTTGGGTAATGTTACCGAAGTTGTTGGGCCCATAGGAAGCTAACGTTAGCCAGGAGGCTAGCCCTAACACTACTGATCGATTGTTCATACATTGGTTTAAATCAGATCCTGTGAGGGCCCATTCACTAGACCTTTCAGGGGCCCAGACATTTCTGTGGGCATGCCTGACTGGAAGTGCTGCTTGGTTATAATACACGAGTACTTAAAAAAAAATGCTGCAGTCAGTAAAACTTACAAATCTTGGCTATAAACGGGTTTTTCTTTCAGCATCAGTCACATCCCATTTCTGTTTGAATTTTGGTTTAAAAAGTACTAGAGTTTGCTTTACCTGTAGCTTCTCCTTGTTTGAGGTGCGAATCATGGAGGCAACCACATCAGGAAGGGTTTCTCTTGGCAGACTGTCCAACAGACGCCTGAACTTGGCCACCACTGGAACGGACATGTCCAACATACCCAACAACTAGACAAACACACACAAACAGAGACGCAGTGGGATTTGATTTACTGACACTACTGAATGCTATTCCTCACAGCAGGTTGCTGTCAGGTTAAATCACAATGTTTGCTGCTGGAATGGCTGAGACAAGTGTTGCCTGCTTCTTGTTTAAAAAGAATGAAAGATAAATCTCAACACTGGAATTCTTTCCCTGAGTTTTCCAAGAGTTCACATCAAGAGTTGAACTACCTCTGGCATACAGTAAATTGTGAACCTTAAAGACAGACGAGAAGCATCTTGATGCCATTTGATTAATTGGTGAATAAGCTTGTGAGTACTTTGAGTTACAGGTTTTCAAAATGCTACACAACTGCAGCCTGCAGGTGTTCCTGTAGTGTGATGAGATGGATGGGGCGAGAGGCCCGAAGTTATTCTGAAGGAATCGTTGGCATTCTTGCTGGAAGGCTGTAGTTAGAAGATCAATAAGTCTCACATCTGTCTGCTCAGCGTGCCGTCAGTTAGCTTTACTTAACATGAAGAATGGAAACAGCTATTTGATTTGTCATTTTAAACACTTTTGTCTTTAAAAAAAAAATGACAATAGATTAATTAATGGTCTTTGAATGTGTCTGAGGGCAGATTTCCAGACTTAAGTGTAATCACTTACAGCATGTTCCTGTCAGGACCGTTCCCATGTTTATTGCTGAGTGGGTTTAGAGGAGAGTGGTCTGTTTCTTGTTATAAAGAAAAGGATAAATTGTAACATTCCTGAGCTTTCCCACAATTTTAAGGTTTTCAAATCTCCACATGTGCTCTACAGAAGATAAGATAGATAAGGGCGAGATGAGACAAGATAACAGAGGTGTTCATTCAGTGTGAAGGAATTTTTAAGAGATGAACCCACTGACTACTTTCTACCAGCACTGATGTACGGATGAAGACTTCATGAGCAGTATAAACAGGATCCCAGTGTCCACCTGTTTTTTTTCCCAATTATTTTAAATGAGGAGAGAGCATTTGCAGCAGCAGGCAGCAGCAGGCTCCGGACAAAACAGGAAAGCACCCAGTGTCTTTTTTGTGCTGAGTCAAGAAATCTTTCAACTTTTTAGAAAGGTGTTGTCAACGTCACTGGCGCTCTTCAAAATAAAAGATACTCCCTCTATTTTTGCCTCCTACAGATCCTTCGGAAGAGGACCCTTTTTGCTCCATGTCTGCTGGGGTATAAAACGATCTCAAATTTAAAAAAAACATACAGTTAAAAGCAATGGAGCAGTGTCGGTCACACAGCGGTCGTTGTTAACAGACTGTTGTCATGGAGACAGGACTGATGTGCAGCGCTTTCTACTCAGCACATAAACACTCCCAAGCGCACAGCCAGAACTTTACTGTGAGTGCTCTGTTTGTCTTTGGGATCTATGGCTGTCATCCTGTTCCGTGTGCTCTCTCATGAAAAGACTGAGTTTCCTCGCAGTGGTTTGGTGATGAACTGACAGCAGCTCGTTCTGCCTGCAAGCCTCCAAATTTGAATCTGTGACGGATTAGTGCCTCCTTGAAAGTTCTTATTTTCCAGTTTGGATGTTTCAGCTAATACAAAGTATGCAGTATACACACACACACACACACACACAGACCTGAACTGCAGCGTGGTAGAACTTCTGCGACAGCTCTCCAAGCTCTCCATCTGTTGCGGTGATCCCCTCTGATGCTGGGGTCATGTACTGCTCCAGTTTATCCAACTGCTCCACCTGCGTTTTTAATAACCAGACAGAGGAACATGCTGAAGTCAAACACAGTAAAGGTTTGTATTTGTCTTCCTGTCTGGAAAACTGATGACTCGTGTTTTACTGGTGCATGCCAAGCTGTATAACCTTAGAGAACGTTTCACAGAAAATAACACAGATAGGAGATTTAAAGAACCCCTGCAGAGTTTTTAAACCACAGGCAGCGCTATAAAGAATGATTTTATGAATAATGAGCCTTGTTGTTTGCAGGAACACAAGCAAACATTACTTTGTTGACAGGAACACTTCACAGGACTTGTGAGGTCCATGTGGGGTGACTCTCACTGTATACTGAAAGGTTCCCCATCAAGCAACAGGCAGTCTTTCTCTCTTCTAAATTAAGAACGAATGATTCCTCCTATTTAAAGATGTTGTAAAATAACATTTGCAGCTTGTGTTTCTCTCTGAATGTCAGTACTTACACAGCAGTGCGCTATCTTCTGGAGGGATCCAAATCAGAAGTGTGGAAGCCAAAATGCTTCCACACCTCTGATTTAAAAGACGGTGGTGTGTCCTCAATTTCTAAATCTTGCTCTACAGCTGCTGACGCTCACCATATTATTGCAATTAATTTTTCAGAGTACCGATGTGAATCTTGACACCTTTGAATTGATTTATCACGATTTGACAATGAATCTTTATATCCCTTATAAACCAAGAAAGAACAATTCCTCCTATTTAAAGATGTAAAATGACATTTGGAGCTCGTGTTACCCTGTGAATGTCAGTACCAAGACAAAAGTGAGCTATCATTTGTGGAGATCCTTCAAACAGAAGATCAATAAGAGAGAGAAACATTTGGTGTGTTTTATTGACACAAAACCAGCAGCCTGGTTCTGAAGGTTCCCTTATGTATAAAGCACTATGGAAGTTCTTTTCTGAGTGGGTATCCATGTGGTGCATGTCAGGACTACATGTGTTTTCTTGTTGATTTTGCACCATGCTGTCTGTGTGTTGTCTCTTTCTGCTCTTGTGTCATCAGGTGTGTGCCGGTCCAGGGAGGTGGATTGACTTCCAGCTCTGCAGGTGATCAGATGTATCAAGAGGTCTATCTTGTATATAAATCCCATCTCGCCATGTTCTCCTTTGTTTCAGAACATGATGCGTGGTTATTTGTTGTTCAGAGATGTAGGGTGAACTGCCAGTTGGTTTAATGTTGTTTTCTCCTGTTTTTATCAGTGAGGAAGGTCACTGGTTGTGTTTTGGTTTCATGTTATCTCTCAGCTTTAATTGTTTTCTTTCATTGGCCGGATTCAATCTGACGTTTATCCGGATTAATTCCTGTGTTGATCCAAACCAATATCTTTTCTGTGAATGAATCCCTTGTTGTTATACCATGAACTGTTAGTCTCTGTGGCTGCCTGGGACTTCAGGCAAATTATTTTTTTATCATGTTGTCTCTTGGGCCACGCCTTGATGGGCCATAACAACGCCCATGCCATGCACGCACATGTCCTTTCACATATGTTAGCATGTGATGTGAATCACTGCCCTGTCACTAGTATCACACTATTCCCCTGAGCAACATGTGGCCATAACTCTCCAAGACCCAAACAAGTAATGGTAGATGTAAACAATGCCGGACTTCAAACAGTTCCAAACTTGGCTTAGCACATGTTTTTGGAGAAGGGGAAACATTTAACACATTTGTGAGAGCTCAAAGATACACTTAATGTTCTTGGTAAATAACAAAGAATGAACTCATCAGTTTTGTTTGTATAAAGTCAATCTCCAGAGGGCACCTTTAATGAGGAAACATTCAGAGAATTCTGGGATATTCTTTTAACTGTTGTTTGATATTAAAGACGTTTTACCTGCTGGTTGGTGCTCTGTTCATCTCTACCCTCCTTCTTCCTGCTTCTCCCTCTATCACATTTTCCAAGCCCAACACAGATTCTGCAGATGTCTGTCTCATCATGAGTCTGGTTCTGCTCAAGGTTTCTGCCTCTTAAAGGAAGTTTTTCCTCTCCACTGTAACATTACTAAATGTAGCTTAGTGCTAATGATGGATTCATGTTGGAATATTTGTGAGTAAGGTATTTAACCTGCTCTATTGTAAAATGTCTTGAGATAACATTTGTTATAAATTGGTGCTATACAAATAAAGATTGATTGGTCGATACCTCTGCCAGGACAAAGGGCCGCTCCTGTAGCAGGCCTGTCACACTGAAACGGCACAATCCGGTGATGAGGAGGGTGTAGTGGGGCTTCGGCCAGTTGCTGCCCACCACCTGCACCGCTATCCCTGCGGTGCCGATTCTGCAGGGAGACAAGAGGGCGAATGAAACAGAGGAGACGACATGAGAAAAGATGATCTCATCACGCAGCGTAATGTGCAGGGACTGTATCTAGTTTGTTCAGATACAATCTTTAACAAAAAAAACTCAAATGCCAACAGCCAATGAAGAAGAGGCTCGGCGTATGACATGTGACATATGACAGTATACATGATGTAAGAGATAAACTTTTAGAAGTTTCAGATCATTAATGATAGTGAAACAAATGATGCACATGTCCATTTTTATAACAACACTTTCTAACTAGCTTTCAAACTCTCTTCAATGTTTCATCCAGATCTTTCTTCTGCATCAACATCTTTCTTCTGCCGGCAACACTTCCATGAAGACAAGCTAAAAGGATCGTTCTGTGCTCTTTAGAGACTCATTACATATAATGTGTGCGTCCTGCTTTGCCAAAAAATGCCGTGTGGGAGGCCGCGATGTTTTAATTAAGACAATGTTTGTCAGAAAAGCTTCTGAGCTCTCTAGTGACACGAACAAAGGACTTTTTATTGTGACAGGTCTGATGATTTCTAAACAGCTGAGCAGCAAACAAGCAGGAAGTAATTTACTGAGTGTAATTACATTTAAATAAGGAGCTGTCAGAGTTTACGTTAACAAGACACATTCTACAAACACCAGAGAAACTGTGCAATATGCAAATAGACCAAGTGTTAAGAAATTAGCAGCAGCTGTAATGGTGCCACACACACACACACACACACACACACACACACAGGATATGTTTCTGATTACTGTCTTACAACGCATTGATTTAATGTGAAGCTCCAGCCACGGATAAATGCAGATGTGTGTGTGTGTGTCAATGCATTGTAAGACAGTAATCAGAAACATATCCTGTGTGTGTGTGTGTGTGTGTGTGTGTGTGTGTGTGTGTGTGTGTGTGTGTGTGTTCTAAATCAAAGACATATGTATTTTATTCAAGGAAAAGTGGATTGGATAACCAGAACCTACACCCATGCCACGTTACTGTGGTCTACCACGACGAGAGAGATGGGGATTTCTTATCATTTTCTTTTCTTTATAAAACATTAATATTCTGATTCCAGGAGTTCTAAATTTGACCCATCGCACTTTAGTGCAGAACTACAATTATACAACGTAGACTAGAGGATTGCATAAGTCAAATGTCTTTCCTATTATTGTTTTATAAGCCACATCGTTGACCATCTTTGCCTCTGATCAATGCTAACTAGAACAACTGTGTCAGATAGACAAACAGCTGCTACTTATGTAGTAACCTGACCGGTGTGGTAAACTGCAGGTGAAAGGTTAAAGTCCGTGTCCCAGTGTGTTGCTCCGACAGGTAAACTATAGACTTTTCTAGAAAAGATAACGTACTCAGAAGGCTAATGTAAACTGTGCATAACACATAAAACTACTTCTACAAAACATTTCCAGATATATATAGTTTGTCATTTTTAAATGGCATGAATTAAGAAAAAGATCTTTTGATTGGCTTTAAATATTTTGCCATGAAACTCAGAGACAGAAGAAAATCTTGCGTTTCGAGTATCAGTGTATTCCACTAAAAGGTCTGGCCTTGCACAGGACTCAAAATAACGTTAAAGCTCTAGTACATTGATATTTTAATAACCAAAGGCTAAGTTCAGAGTCGATTTCCATTGTCATGTTCTGATTAAGGTTGTCAAAATATACAATACTTTGTTACACAACACGTCTGGAATGAAGAATATCTGTTATATTAATTATTGAAAAGTATCGAGCTTAAAAAACGACATCTTTTTGACAGGTGTAGGAGAGGAATGAGTCCATCAATGACTGCAGGCAAACTCCTGCACAATGAAATATACACGAACATTGTGTACTTACGAAAGTTTGCCTACAATTTTTTACCACTTAAAATAAGAAATTACCCAATATTTGTTGTCTAGGACTTCTAATTTCTGTAGCCGTCGTATTAATATCGTTTTATATTGTTTTTGCTTTTTTACTGTTATCGTATCAAAGTTTCAAATCAATCAATCAATCAACTTTTATTTGTATAGCGTCAACTCATAACAAGTGTTATCTCGAGACACTTTACAAGAAGCAGGTAAAAGACCTTACTCATTGTTATGTTACAAAAAGCAGGTAAAAAGACCTTACTCATTGTTATGTTACAAAAAGCAGGTAAAAGACCTTACTTATTGTTATGTTACAAAAAGCAGGTAAAAGACCTTACTCATTGTTATGTTACAAAAAGCAGGTAAAAGACCTTACTTATTGTTATGTTACAAAAAGCAGGTAAAAGACCTTACTCATTCTTATGTTACAAAAAGCAGGTAAAAGACCTTACTTATTGTTATGTTACAAAGATCCGGCCTATCCATCATGAGCACTTTAGCAAAGCAGCAAAAGTTACAGTGGTAAGAAAAAAACTGCCTTATTAAAAAGGCAGAAATCTTCGGCTGGATCCCCGACTCATGATGAAACAGTCTTCACAGGCCTAGACTGCGCCGGGCTTGGAAAGGGAGCAAATGTTGTTGGAAATGTTGTTATCCCCGGTTCAAACTTTAGAGTAAAATCTGATACATAATAATGATAAGTGTGCAGTAAAGATATGATTTGTCATTATCCTGTCATTATTATCTCTGTGGTTTGCCTAGTAGTGACAGCTTGGGGGGAGGGGTCCCGACCCCTTTTGGACTCCCTGTCCTGCCAGCTGGTTTGTAACAACAAAAACAACAACACAGCATCAAGCCGAGGGGGTGAGTGGACTGTTTCTCTGTTCAGCTACATTACTGACTGTTTATTACTTGTGCAGCGTGGGGAGGTCGTCGGTGTCGTGCTCTGGGTCTCTGGTGTTGGGAATCACTCCTATGATGGTGCTCTTCAGTGAGGTCCCCTTCAGCAGCCGCTGGCTGACCAGGTGCATGTTCCGCGGAGAGTCCACGCTGAACCTGACGGTGGAGCCCGGAAGTAGCACACCTTCATGGGACAGCAGCAAGGGGAGACGGTTCGGTATCTGAATTCCAGCACCGGAGGACATTGTCCGATGTCTTCAAACGCCAGGTAGCAATTTGTTTTACTCCCAACTCCGGTTGACGCACTTCTCTATTTTTACACACTACATTTCCGGCTGGTATTTCAAAATAAAACTCTTATTAGCGACCTGAGCATATTATTAACTACAAGTTGGAAATAATATCGTGAGTATACTTATTCAAAGATAATGTTCCTCAAATTAATATATTATTAGCATTGTTTTAAAGCACCGTAGCATCACTATTTTCCCCTAAAATAGCTTTTTGAATTTTCATCTGAGCCCGTACTTTCTTGACTTCCTGTTTCGCTGGACGAGCTACGGCAAGTACAGAAGATCAAACCGTGCATTACAGTAAAAAAGTGAAAGAAGCCTATTAGGTTGTCTTTTTCCCCCCAATCTTTTTTAGACACAGCATCTTTAATATATTTTCTTAACTGATGGACAATAACACAACCCACAAGTTCTTCAATACCTGTTGTGTGCTGTTTGCGTACCTTTGTTTAACTTTGAGAATAGGCCACATTCTGCTGATTTTTTAATCATTAACTTGCTTTTGCTCGAGTTAATGATTTTGATGATGAAGTCTTGTGTTGCCTCTTTACAAAATGTGCTTAAAGAGGTAGTTTCAATTTTTTGATGTGAGGTTGCATGAGGTTCCTGTTTTGGACTAAGTTACTCAAACAGCTTTTTAATAAACCAAAACTTTAATTTACTCTTCTATACACGTCAGTGTTTTTTTCTGTATAAAAGCAGAATACTATACTTTCATTTCACACATTGCAGGAAAAAATTTCATCAACGTACTTAGTAATTTTGACCTTATTAAGTTCCTCTTCCACTTCAACATTTATCTCTGGTGTCTCCTTTTTCTTAAATGTCATTTTAATTAGGGTTAGGGTTAGTTGTGTGGTGTGTTTATGCAGCCTAGAAAGATATTGCAGCACTGAAGCCTGCTGCAATACTTACATGAAACACTTAACTCTGTAATGCTGTGGACATGATCACCAGAAACTTTTCTTTTTATCAACTGTGGCTTCTCTAAACAATGCCTGACCGTTATTTACAGTATTTAATACGTTCACTTTTAATGCACTTCATACAACCTAGCTTCAAAAACCTAAATATCCCTTTAACTTCCATTGTCCTCACATCCAATCCAATAGTGTGTATCGGTAAAAAATGCCAAATTGATTGTAATTGTATTCATCATATAACATTATGTAACACAGTTGTCTTTACAAAACGAATTTGGAGTAAAAAACATGGCCAACAAATGTTTGTCACACATGCATAAATTGTGCAAGAAGACAAATTGTATTAAAATAGCAGTTTAGAAAATATCTTTAATATGAAATGGACTCTTGACACAAGGTTAGTTGATAAAAATAGCTATTTAATTTGTATTTCTTTCATAAAAGTACTGTCAAACGGCATAATACATTCCAAAAAATAAATAAATCTTATATCTTGTGTATAAAAAAATCTATTTCTAAAGACCAGAGACAACAAACCATTGTGTGTTTTTAGTCATAATCTCTCTGTTTTGGTAAGGCAGGTGTGGGAAGTATTGAGTTATTGTTACAATAAAGGATCTTTGATTACACCTTTAAATGCTCTTATGGTTATAAAAGACAATCATACGGTTATATATGATTGATTAACAAAAGTACACTGATTTCATTGAAAGCATTACACAACAATAGTTATTGTTCTTCCGTTCAATCCTTACAGAGCTTCTCATGAGGACCACGTTTATCTCAGACATTTCATCAAAGCCTCAGACCCATCACATGTACAACAAAGTGATTGAACATCATCAAAAAGGGTTACACAATAAGGCTGTGGAGGCTTCAACATGCATCAGCTGTAAACTGTAACATTCACACACAGTAGACCTTGAAAAGTATACGTAGTGCAGTCCTGGGAGTCTTAACTAGAAGTATATGGTATAAATCTCTGAAACGTAGAAGGGAAACCATCCATCAAGTTGTGTGGTCGATAGTAAATCATGTGATGCATGTTTACATTTCTGGAGTGCTATCTTGGATATTTGATTGGTTTATTTCCTCGTTTATAAATGGTTTCACTTTAAATGTGTTGACTTTGACAACTCAAGAAGAAAACCTATAAATCAGGAATAAAAATGATATAATGAGAAACTTCAGTCAGGCTTTACCAGATAAGAGACCAGTTATCACGGCAAACCAACAGGTGTTGCACCCATGGGAGCGGGCAAGCAAACTGGTTCAGATTCTATCCAACATAAAAAGTATTTTTCTAATAAGATCCACGAGCAGAAACGTGCTCAAACTAGGATCAATATTGGAGATGCTTTTGAAAAACGGAGAAAGGTTAAAACGCAGAGAGGTTTCAAGAAGGGATGCCGAGCTGGCTAAACACTGAAGCTTCA
The DNA here is from genome assembly GCF_963584025.1 of Labrus mixtus. Classification (NCBI taxonomy): domain Eukaryota; kingdom Metazoa; phylum Chordata; class Actinopteri; order Labriformes; family Labridae; genus Labrus; species Labrus mixtus. The sequence goes on from NC_083615.1 coordinate 32,225,826, forward strand.
GTGTCCACCACATGGCAACCTGCGTGAGCATCGACTCTAGGGTGGAGGGGTGGGGGGAGACAGCTCTCTCTGATGAGAACTTGTGAACTTGGACTGCAGTACCCATTTTAAACACTAGGTGTCCAAGATTCATATTGGTCCTTTAAAGTTAGCAAAGTCATTGATTTGACTTATCTCCGGCACATTGTGTGCTAAATGTAACTGGTACTTTGTCTTACAATATATCTTAAATGTTTAACGTCTTGATTTTTCTGTGAACTTTTGACATGTGGCTCCAGTCCAAGTAGATTTGGCTGCTTTTATGGTAATAAATGGGAAAACATTTCAGTCTGGTAGGCACAGTTAGGCTACTTACTTCACTCAGTCTAAGTCTGTAAATGGAAGATAAAATCTACACACCCAGAGCAGCATAAAATCAACAAACTATACTAAATCGTGCGTGAAGATCCTCTACACACGTAGTACCTTCTCATGCCTTATGCAGTTTTTTAGTGATTGTGATGGAATGTTTTCAATTTCAGTCCAATGTTCGATGAATCTGTGTCTCCCGAGGTTTCCTTCATAGACGCATGTTTGTGCATAAGCTTGAGTAATGAGAACTTGTTTCTATGTAAGAAATGTTGACAGGCCCTCATTGTGCATTTTTTTCACTGATTTTTTTGTTCCTTTATAGGCTGAGTCTCACAATGCCTAACAAATTAATCTCTTCATTTAGCTTTATGAATTCTACATATCCTGACATCTTAATACATTTCATTGAACAGCCACCAGATAACCTTGAGCAGACTAACAAAGAGAAGAACAAAATAAAATGGTAAACTGAAGTATCCTGAGGGGCTGTCACAGACAGAAAAAAGTTGGATAAGTATAATCTCTGTCAGAGTTTGTTGGAGTCAAACATGTTAAAGATTGGTAGTTTGAAAAGAATTGTTGCAAACTTTTTTTTGGTCTCTTTTGCTGTGTGGAGTTTAGACACAGGTTACCAGTTTACTGCTTTGATTACATTAAATTTGATGTTTCAGAAGCTGAAATTCTGAAAAGGGCGACCAGCCGTGTATGACTTTTAAATCAGACAAAAAGGTATAGTGTCATCTCACACATTTTCAGGAACTGTGTTTTTCCTTGTAACTATCGATACACAGAAGACTATTGAAATTTGAATTTGATCTTGATTTGGTGCTTTTGGGGGCAAAGTCTGAGTGTGATGTGATTGCTGAAGGTGGCTCTATAAACTTTACACATGAAATAGAGACATTAAAATATTCCTTTGTGGATATAAAATTCCTTTGAGGATGGGTTAAGATAAAATAGGCCCATGGTTAATTCAGAAATGTGTAGATTGTGCAGTAGTAGATAGAAATATACCATCGTTTGGAGCTCAATGCTTACTCTTTGTGCATGATAAATATATAAAATAAAATACATGAAATTGGAAATAACAAAGATAACAAGGTTTTGAATGGGCCTCAGTCTAAATTGCATCTGGGTGTACAGCACAGAAAAATAACACCCTTAAATCAGTGGTTCCTAAACGTTTTCTGCAGTACCCTCCTTTGGCAGATGAAATAATTCCATTGCCTTTAAGTATGAAGTTCAGTTCAGGTACATCTTCAGTTCAGGTACATCTTTTCTTCGTTCTTCATTTCACTTTTAAAGATCTGTTCATGACGGGGAGTCTGGCTGTAGTCGGCTGAAACATTACAACATCAGTCCTTTGTGTCAGCTCTCGTGTTTTCTTCCTCGTGGTCTCTGAGATGAACCATGCAGGTAAACCAGGAGCACATCGGAGCAGATTTAACAAAGCCACGCTGATGTCCTCACTCCAGGTGAAGTTAACCCCCTTCCAATGTGGAAGGAGCACGTTCAGGCCAAACCCTCCTTCTTTAAAGTATCCACCTCTATACAGTTTCTTGATCCCATATATGTGAACATAAACTAATCTGGAAAGATTTTCAGCATCAATCTGGGATGAATTCATCAATCAAATACATTGAACATCTGACTGAGTGAGAAGTGGAAGTTTTCTGGAGCTTGAGTGTTACTTCATTTATTTCCAAATTGTCATGAAATCCTTCAGCTGAGTCGACAATTTCAGTCCTCTAAATTTGTGCCTTTTATCAGAATGTCTGGACGACAGTAACTCTGTTTAACAGATTAGGTTAAGCTGTATTAATGTTCACAAATCAGGACTGAACTGTCTTGTTTCAGTGTGGATTGTCATTTTCCTCTTCTCCCCTTATCTCAAGAGATTAAGATACCAGTCCCTTATCCGTATCAACAGGGACAACTTCACCTCGCTGGCTTCTTCTCAGCTCCTGAGCTCCAGCTCTTTCTTCCTGCCTTTCCTCCGATGGGAGACAACACAGTCTGTGGAAAAAAAAAAAAAGAGGAGAAGGGGAACTGCATTAAACACCAAACTGTCGTTTGTCACCCCCTGAGAGTGAGGAGAGCGTTACTGACACATTTTGAGAAGCGAAGCACTCCTGGGATCAGAGACACCTCACTGTCATGTAGAAAGTGGTTGCAGCTGTTCATTTTAAACTGCACTGTATTGTTTGATAAAAGACCAATGCCAAATCACAGACACTTGGACTACTTCAGCTGCATGTTTAACTTGAAATGTCAATCGCTCATTACAGAGAAACTTCTTGGAACAGGGTTGCATACATTTTTATGTCTGGCTCCGTCGAAGGTCTTTCCGTATCTGTAGTGCTCACTTGTAAACATCTTGTTAAATGTGTTTACCATTTTAAAGGAGCTTTTGTGCAAGATTATTTTTTTTATTAGGAAAATATTGCAATATGATTTTGAGATTTTGATTTTGGGAAGCCAGGCTAAAACGTCACGCCAAGAAAAAGTCCAACAAACTAAAACTGATTACCAACATCTTGCCTGTATCACATTTGTGTTGTAATGAAGACATCAAGTCAACAAGAGTCTTATTATTTTATTTATTTTATATTATTTCTCCTGTTGTATCTTCCACCTTTCACTGGCTGTTTACAAAACGTTGAGTTTTTACTACTACAAAGGAGAAAAATGTAAAGTTTTCAAACAATCATTCTAGGCCCCTTTAAGCTGAGCAGTTAATGATCATCTAAACACATGCAGTACCACTGTGTACAGTCACACATGTCACACTGTAACTTTGATGGATTACCTTGTCGTGAACTTGTGGACGGGACAGTTTAATAACACCTCAAACCTTTACATTTCGATGTTCTGGTTAATTTCTCGTATTAAATGCATTATGCAATGTTTTCAACACCCTATTATTATTCAATTAAAAATGTTCTATAAGGCTTCTCCATGTGTCTTTATCTAAGTCCGGGTCAGGTCAGTTGATTGAGACCTTGTTCATGATTTTGTGTCGATGTGTAGTGAGGCTTTTATACAAAACATGCAGGAAACTTTAGTCGTGGAATGATTGCTCACAAAGTTTTGACTTGAGCCAAAGATCTTACTAAGATGACAGCCTCATGACTACTTTCCTCTGGGACTATGTTTTTTTTTTTTTTACTTTACAGCATCTGCATGATTGGGCATGCAGCGTACAGATCAACTGGGTAAAAGATAATAATAATAAAATAAAATAAAAAATAACAATAATAATAAAATGAAATTTTCAATGTAATGTAATTAATATTATTGGCTCAAGGTTGATGAATTGGGACTGTAAACCAATGCTTTCATGGAACGGTTCATAAAAAGGCTGTTTTGGTTTTTCTATTGCTCTTCATTTTATAGAATAAATATGTGAGTGTGTGTTTCTCAGTATGTTTGATGATGATGGGTATCACAAGAATCACAACGATCAGATGCAGAAAAATATTACAAACAACGGCAAAAGAAGCTACAGTTTTAAAGGGAGATATATGGCACCTTACGTGGTGCATTTACAGGAGGGACGTATGAATGTACCTTGGCGGCCCGCCCGATTATTATCAAGGAAACACTGGGCCCGATAGAAGCACCTGATACGTTTAAAGATCACTGTGCTCCCTGGCTGATCCAACACAAAGATGAAAAACAAATGTTGATGGATCCTTTGACATCATAACTCCAGCATACTGGCATGCCCCGCCTTGGGAGCTTTGGCAAGCTAATTGCTATCATCATAGAGTAATAAATCCATGTTTATTAGAACTGGCTTTTGAATGTTTTTTCATCTTTGCCTCACAATTCTTGTGCTGTTGTCTCTTTTAACACTGTACTAGTTATACTGTCAAGACAAAGAAAGCAGAAACTGTTTTTACTTAGAGTCTGTAATGTCACTGCAGGTAACACTAATCACCCGCTGTTATACTCACAGTCACGCTGTGCTTCTGTGCTGTCAAAGCACTCGTTGAACAGGCAGTGCATGGTGTGGCACAGGTTGTCCAGAAGTGATTTGGGAGAAGCAGATCTCCAGCTGGACGGCGGCACTCTGTCGGGCTCTTCTGTCAAACGATCCCAAGTGTCCTGGATAGTCTCTGGAAGCTCCTGCTGGAACACCTACACAAGCCAAAACACACACACAGAAACACATGTGGGGGTGAGAGACAGCTGAGTTGGCTATATATGAGGCAGAAAATGGATATGGAGGCATGAGCTGCTTTGCATTCAAAAGTTTCTCATAAGAAATAAATCAACAGCGGGGAGACGTAGCATCAAAACCTCGTTCATTGTCAGGATTTCAACAGCATGAAAACTCACCTCTTTCATCTTTCTACCACCTACGTCTGAAGAAATCAAACAGAGGGTGAAGAAGTTTTACTGAAGTAAACTTCTCACCTTTACATGCATTTCAACTCAGATTATGCAATAATACCTGGAGTGTACACATACTGCAGAACAACTCAAATGTATTTGTAAAAAAATACATCATAACTCTTTATTGTAATTGCTTGTAATAAAATAAAATCTGCCAATAGGGCAGGCAAATTCTACCTGCTAAGTGTCTTGAAATGACATGTACTCATTTTGTTAAAGATATTTCAATTCAAAACACTGGCAGATTTTTTGAGTCCTTATTTTTTTAGCGGAGGAAATAAGAGGTATTATGAAAATCCACTTCTACAGTGTTGGTGAACATATATTTGGGTAACCTGAGTGTTTACAGACATACAAAATGTTAAATAAACCCATCCAGTCCTTTGTTTGTGGTCTGTATAAGTCTTACAACACAGAGAAAAATGTGCTCTCCTTGTGATGTCACAGTGGGATTCTGGTAAAACAATTCCCTCCACTCTCCTGGGATTTCTGCCCATGGAATCCACCCCCAGGCTAGAGCAAAATGTTTGTGCAGGTCGGCCATTTTTATTCTCACTACAGAGGAGTGATGTCTACTGGGAAAACTCAGGGGGGTCTCATTGCATTTAAAGAGACACACACACCAAAACGGAGCGTTCTGAGAGAGCTGGTTTATACAGGGTCCCAAACCTCCTCTGGTGCTTGATTCATGTTAGATTTTGACCAAAGCACAGCACAGATGTTTCATTTAGACCACATGAGACTGTTTGAAAAGGTGGAGAAGGGAGATGTAGGAGCTAAATGTAAGTTGATTGTGTATTTGGTGTCATGGGTTGTTTACTGATTTGTTTATTGTTTACGGTCTGCTTGTTATTGGTGGTGTTCACCGGAAATCTTGTGGTGATGGCAGTGATTATATGGGCCGCACTCACCTGTTCCCCTGGGTTTTTGGCTTGGATGGAGAGAGGGGGTGAGCGTGGGAAGAGACAATTTCTGTTGACCGCCACACTAAACTGCACTGCGATCGCAAGTTTATTTGATGATCCGAAAACAGCGGTTGTAGTATCTTGTTTTGTTTTGGAAGAATAAATGACTAAAGCATCTTGGATCTGGAAGTCATTTATACCGACAGCGCGTCACAGCTTCACTCCCGTGTTTAGTCCCTCGTGGCAAACTTTTTTGAAATAGCTTGTAGACTAATGGCATATTGTTGGAATAATTAGCTGTGATTTGCTGTTTTTTAGAGAACACTGCATTTGACCGCGCTGTGATGAGTCCAGGACCAGTGTCACAACCTCCGGTTAAGCCGATAAGTGCAAGATCCTGCAGTTCCTTGAGTGTCCACTTGAGGCTTGCTGCATAAGCAGCAGAAGTCACATAAACCCTTTTCACACATACGGAAATCTCCTGAAAAACTCTGGAGATTAGTCTACCCGGAGGTTCTTTAGGCTATGTGTGAACGCAAACGGCCGCATTTTTCGCGCAGATTTTACCCAGAGTTTATCCGACCAGACCCCTAGTATTTTATATACTGACTGTTTAAAGTGTCTGCACACGACCACTACGATCTCCGTGCTCTAATTAAACTGCTGCATTCTGTTTTCTGTTCGTCAGTATGTTGTTCTCCTCTCTTTTGTGGATGTTGTCATTCCATTGGATTACACATAGCATTGATATAAAGACAAATATTCTCATTATAACATCGTGTAGCGGACTCTGTTGCTTCGGCCGCTACTTCCGCGTTGTTTATTTATGTCACGTCTTACCTCAGGAAATCCCCCGCCCCCCCCTCCCCTCTGACAGGTAAAGAGGAGCATATGTGAACGTCTAGGTCGGGAGAATCTCCGGAGAAGTCCTCCTGTAAATATCTAGATATTATCCGGAGTGCAGATGTGAAAACAGCTATACACACCCATTCTAAAAAAACTGTTTTTACAGCAGAAATGAACAAGTTTACAACCTGGTTTGAAAAACTAAATCGGTCTGATTAGTTCATGTCTCGATCGACACACACTGTACGGGGGATGAATTTTTTGACGACTCATCAATTTTAATTTTATGCAGGATAAGCATTATTCACAATATGGTGCATAGCTGACCTGATTGACAGTCAGGCGTGATGTAACAGTTTGTCATGGGGATTAAAACCCGCCTCAGCTCCAGCTCTCAGCCTGTTAGGTTATGATAGGTTACCTGCCAGTGTTCTCTTAGTTAGTTTTTTTTTACTTTTAAACACCCAGTGTGTCCTCACGGCTTCTAGAGATTTTCTCCTGTGTTTCGTTGGACTTTTTTTAACCTTTTGTTGACTGCTTGATTTTGGCCTCCTTCATGAGAAAGTAATTGTTTAAGCTATCGGCCTCTTTGTTTGAATACATCCTTTTTGTTTATCTGCACTTGGGTCCAGCACCTTACATGATACCACACCTTGACAGAGCTTTGTCTTACCTCAGCAGGATGCGACTGTACAAAGACTCCCTCTAAATCCCTGAAGCGTCTCTCCAGCTCGGCGGTGTATGGACGCGAAGGATGTCGCTCTGGCAAAACCCGGATGATCTGCAAGTTGAATTTGTATTTAGTTATGAACAACTAACCACAGGCTCAAGTATCTTCTTCATTCAACACCAGGAAAAATACGAGATTAAACATACAAAGTCAAAATACACATTGTCATAGCCTTTGTATGTTAAACCTTGTACTGGTGTTATATTTGAAAAGTGATCACTATAGATGTGTTTCACCTTGGGACATTTTGAATATTTGACCACACCTGCCATCATAGTGCCTATCAGCCTATTGGTGTTGAAATCTATATATCTGGGTATGGCCCCTGTCCTTTGTTCAAAAATTATCACCTGAAGAAGATGTGTTTCTTCTTCCTCGGTCAGCTGATTTTGCACTGCCCTGCACCTACGTTATGTGCGTATATCTACCTCCACAATTAACATTTAAATAGATAGATTTAAATAGATTGTGATGATTTGCAAAACACCATGTTCAAATGATAATAGCACAAAGAAAACAATTGTTGAAACTTCTTACATCCCTCTTTTGAATTTGATACTGATGACGCCCTTAGAAAAACAGTGGACTCAAAAGACTGGAAAAGTTTGCAAATGCTTAAAAAACATCTGAGGAACATCAAACAGTAAATAAGGTTAACTATCAACAGGTTGATTGGTACAGAGCCCCTGAATTCCCAAAACGTTTCTTACATAATAACTTGTGGGAACAAGATAATTGTGCCCACAAGTTAAAATCTTGTACATAATTATCTTGTGCACACAAGATTATTATTTTTTTTTTTACTTTTTGGGACTTCAGGGTCTCCGTAGATTGGGTATAAAAAGAGCATCCCAGTAAGGCTGTCTTTCTGTGAAATGTAAAATAAGACAACAGCGACCCTGACGTGTTGAGCAGCTGAAGTCCTACATCAAGTAAAAACATGTTGTAAACTGTTTCTGGCATTAAATTCAAAATGGATATCCAAAACAATTTTACATTTCTCAGTTTCCATTTGATATGTTGTCTTTGTGCTATTTCTGATTAATGTTTTTATTGATTATTTTTTCTATGTTTTACTGATTATTGTATTATTATCTGGAAAATCACCACTGAATCATGTTTTTATATTTGAACACCCAGAACAGGGTTGTACTGTGGGCACTTTTTTAGCTGTCTGATAAACGGCTTCATGATTGATTGCATTGGTTTACAGTCTTTCAAATATCTGTTGTATTGACTGTTGAATGGAGTCTTAGAAGGAAGAGTGACGGCTGACTCCTTAGTTACTTCAACAAACATCTCCACACAAAAAGAAAACATGTATACTGTAAGCAGCTGAAAGTAAATGCAGAAGATGATGAGTGGAATCCTTCAATCAATGATACACAAGACTTCCCAAGAGGCTGATGTGTGTACTGTGGTCTTTATGATCGATCTGTGTTTAGTCTGCAGGCTGCTCTGTGTCATACTGCAAGATGCACATGAGTGTGGGGATTGGGGGCCCTTACAGACATCTGCCTTAATTATACCTCCATGTCATACTTGGTCATGTTACATACTTATGGATGACTTATGGATGACTCATATTTATACTTTATATTTATTGCAGCAGCTGGACTGGATATTAGGACTGACAGTGCTGTGCAGGGCATCCACTTTTGTTTGATAGAAGACGACTGTGTACTTGTTTTTTTTTTTCCTTCTGCTTGTCTCTTGGTTGTGAAGTTAAACAGTTGTAACTCCATACTGGCTGAGGTTGAGCTCTATAGCTTTGATTTACTGACAGTTACTGTAGACTAAGGGATTTCCCCACAGCTCACACAGCATTAGAAGAAGAAGAAAAAGAAGAAGAAGAGACAACAACAGAGTGTAAAAGTGATTTAATCCAACCCCCAACCCCACCCCACATGCGTCAGGGAAAGTCTCCCGCTGTGAGGTGTATGTGAACAGGCAGTTCAGGAAGATTTAAGGTGCAGTCCGTCTATTATCTAGAATTTTTCAGGAGCACATGTTTGAAAATGGCTTGAGTGACCAGCAGCAACTTGAGTCATGAGAATTGTTTGTTGTTGTTGTTATCTCACTTACTGTATGTGCATATATCTGTTCAGATAAATGAGAAGCTAAATCATAATTTGATGTTAGCTGATGGTGTCATGATTGGATTAAGGCCAATATGTTCCTCCTCCTTTCCTCACCGCATGGACGGGTATCCTGCATACAAACACCCCCACCCCCCACTAACGCCAGCAGACAATACATACAGTAGACTGCATACAGAAACCAGATCGCTGCTGACCACAAAGTCTGGTCCCCTCTCCCAGACATTCTGCATTTATACACCGATATCTGTTTTTAAAGACTACTTTGGAAATGTAGTGTCTTCAGTTTGGTTGGGGGAATTTGCCCCCCATGCGTTATAGCACTGGTGCTGCCATTCTAAAGTCAGATTACTGACTGTGTCTGCGATCACATACCAGGTCAACCACTAAACCCTCAGATGATTTGTATTGTTTGTGAACAGTTTAAACCCCTAAGAAACTTAAACACTCCATTTATAGCATCTGTGAGTGAAAAGATCGGCAGAGGAAACCACATGTTTTGTTTGACCGACACAAACAATGTCCATTTCTTAACTTTGGTGAAATCCAAAACCCTGTTAGGACAAAATGTTTAACTTTGAAACCACATGGTGAGTGACTGCTGGGATTGGTGGACAGCATGCCTAAATTCTGTTTTTCTTCTTGGTATGTCAAATTGGTGCTACTGTTTTTATTAAGTGGTTACTTTAAACCATTTTCCTTCCTTTAAAATTTGAAAGTCAAATAACATGAGTGGACCTGAGAGACGAGAGATTGAAATAAATAAAGGAAAAATCTTGTTTCAATCATTACGACAGTTCGGTTGCGGAGGTATAAAACGGGGGGACTTCATAATGTTCTTACCTTTTTTAACACGCCTTGGTTGACCTGGAACCAAAGCCTCTGGAGAACCAGATCTTCCAACCCCTCCACATATGACTTCTGATAGTTTGATGAGAGGAGAAGAGAGAGGAGAGGAGAGGAGGGGAGGGGAGTGGAGAAGAGGGGAGGAGAGAAGAGGGGAGGAGAGGAGAGTAGTGGAGAGAAGAGGGGAGGAGAGAAGAGGAGAGAGGAGAGGAGAGGAGAGGAGAGGAGAGGAGAGGAGAGGGGAGGGGAGGGGAGGGGAGGGGAGAGGAGAGGAGAGGAGAGGAGAGGAGAGGAGAGGAGAGAGGAAGGGCGGAGAGGAGAGGGGAGGAGAGAAGAGGGGAGGAGAGGAGAGGAGAGGAGAGGAGATTGACAGATTTACTATATTGATCAATATCCACATTCATCTCAAAATGTAATCGCTATTACTGCTGATGCCAAAAGTAACCTCATGATAAAAGTGAAGAAAACAGATCTCCAACTGGTTTTATGTTGAATAGTGAAAAAATTGACAACTATACCTCTTTGTACATTTCATACATACTCCAGTGTTTCCCCTACCATTATATTAGGGGGGCGGCATGCCCCCCCCAACGGTCCCACCCTCCCCCCTAGAAGGTCAAGTTAATAAAAAAAAAAAAAAAAAATATATATATATATATATATATATATATATATATATTTATTTATTATTTTTTGGGGCTTTTTGTGTCTTTATTGTAGAGATAGGATAGTGGATAGAGTCAGAAATCAGGGAAAGAAGTCATTTAGGATACCTTTCCGATAGAACAGGACAGCTGTCACTAAAAGTAACACATGAACACCAAGATTCCTTCAAGTGTTTGTGTCAGCGTCCGTCTGCCACCCCCCCCAAAGCTGTAAACCTAGTTCCCCTTGGAGAAAAATGTTATTCTATGACTTCAGTCGGACTAACATGTTCACATGTGTTTTAAAAGTGCAGTTTTAGTCACGCTCATACAATAAATGAACGTCTCACTGCATGTCAACTTACTGAGAGACTTGAGAGGCCTAAAGGCACATAGTAAGCTTCATCCAGTAGATGTTTAAAGAGAGCTGTAAATCTTACCATTTTGCTGATGCTTGAAACTTTAAAGATTTCGTTATGATGGACCCTGATAGTGTAGTTGATGGGGAAGTTGTGCTTCTGTAACACACAAAGAAAAAGAGACAAAAAGACATTTCATGAATCAGTAGTTCATATGAGACTTGCTTATGGTCATGGACTGAAAAGTTACATTTACTTCAGAACGACTATATTCAAACAATTCACTGTTCTATATCACAAGGCAGCATTAACATGTTGTGTCCTATGATGACAGAGTTTTGTCAAATGTGTGCATCTACCAGACAGGGAGAATCAAAGTAAGTTGAATATCCTAAACTAGAAACCTGAACTCAGTATATCACAGCAACCTTTAATTGTCTCTCAAGATGGCACACCCGTTTTTATAAATATATTACAAACATCAAAGAAATGTTGCTGGTATTTTTTTGTGGACAATAGACATCCTCTCACCATGTAGCGTCGCCTGTGGCTGAGGCTGTCGTTGAGTGTCTTCAGCGGCGTGCACATGCTGGCTGGTGTCTGGGTCATCTGAACGGGCAGGATCAGAAACAGGCCTATACGGAAACACAGAGCTGCAGTTGTTTTGTTTTTTTTGCACCGAGTCACAGAACACAAAGTTTTCATACTTTCTATATACACTATGGATGTTTCTCCAGACTATCTCTGAACAGAAGCCAATAGTCCTCTTCCATTTCTGTCATTTAGTATTGTTTATGCAATTGTCCATGCATATATGGCAGCTCTCCACAGAGTCCAATAATCTTCACCACAATGTCCACAAAATCCAAAGCCACCAGGGATCTCCAGACGACGAAGAAAAGTTTTCCCGTCTCTACTAAAATATGTGCAACAAGCTGGTAATATTGTAAGGTGACTTTCATGCAAATCAAATTCACCTCTCAAATGATGGAAAATTGAGAAAAAAAATAAGATCAATCTATTTCAGTCAATTCAAATTTGTATAGCTCAAATTCTTAACAATTGTATGGATGCCCTGAAGTCCCCTATCTTGTGCGCACAAGTTAATTTGTTTTACTTTTTGGGACTTCAGGGGCTCCGTACAATTGTGATCTCAAGCCACAGAGAAGGCCTAAACCATTCTCTTCGATATATTAAATACAGAGACCCAACAATGAAACCACCAGGAGAAAGTTCTAAAAAACAAACGGAGACTCAAATTGTCTCCAGCACACTCTGGGGCTAACGTTCAAAACATTTGTGCATGACTCAATTTGATGACATTAAAACATTGATTCTGGCTCTTTGTTTAACTAAAACAACAAAAAGGACTAAAAGTCTTCAGCTTGCTCTACGTTCTCTAAATCCTAACACAAACAAGAACAAAATGACTTGGAACTATTCTCCAGTTCCTTAGAGATTTCATTTTAAGCCACGACTTCAGGGTGGTGACGGGGGAAATAAACATCAGGCAACAACAGCACAAGTCTGCTTTAAACATGGAGATGTAGTAGATTTTTGAATACTTTGTTGAATAAATGAAAGCTTTAGTCTGATGATGACAGATCTAACAGTTATTGCAGTCTGGACCAAAGTGTTGGACCAACCAACCAAACTTGTTTGAATATAATTTCTTCCTCTGTGCACTAACAAGCCCTTGAAACACCCTGTCCTCCTCTTTAAGGCCCTAATGACATCATGTTTCCTTTGTGTTTGCTGCTGAAGGAGTTAGAACAAACAGCTGTTAACATTGTATGACATAATGTTATTTGCTTGACAGGAAGTTGTTGACAGCTCGTGTTATGCATGTTTATAAATGAGCAATGTTCTCTGGTTGAAACCTCTGTGGTCTCTTTCACCTTCTTATGCAAGTTCCAAGTAAATAAAACCATGTCAAGCATCATTGTTTGGGCAGCTGCCTGACACACTCGATCACTGTCATCAGTTATCCTTGTTTAATTTAATACTTAGTGTTATTTTGGTTTTTCAATTTGTCAAGTTAAGTTATTCCCGTTGTGTGTTATTCAACTCTCTACTGGCAGGTCTTCCTACATGCACTATCAAACCCCTGCAGATGATACAAAATGCAGCAGCACGACTGGTCTTCAACCTTCCTAAAAGAGCACATGTCACTCTGCTGTTCATCTCCTGGCTCCCAGTTACTGCTCGCATCAGATTTAAAACTCTGCTGCTCGCTTACAAAACAGACACAGAAATGTCTCCTCCTTACTTTAACTCTCTGATCCAGGTCTACACTCCCTCCCGCCCACTACGCTCTGCCAATGAAAGGCGTCTGATCCAACCTTCACAACAGGGTCCTAAGTCTCTGACTAGACTCTTCTCCTCTGTCGCCCCCCGGTGGTGGAATGAACTTCCAAACTCCATTTGATCTGCAGAGTCCCTCTGCACCTTTAAGAAAAAGCTAAAGACCCAGCTCTTTATGAACACCTACTAACTTAATGATGATGGTCTCCATATTATTGATGATGATGATGGTAATGATGATGGTTTTTGTTTGATAACGACGACTTATAAGATGGTTTCTATACTGATTAGAGCTCTCAAGAACTGCCGTCAATGTTGTGCTTTGCCTCTGGTCACTTCCTGTCAGCACCTGTGTGTCCAATCAGACTCAAAGCTGATCATTTGTTCTTACTGACATTGTTCCCTTTTTTCTAGATCCTTGCTTGTGTTGAACTTACTCTCTGATGTACGTCGCTTTGGATAAAAGAGTCTGCTAAGTGAATTGTAGAATTGTGGAATTATTTAGCATCTTGTTAAATTGGCTTAAAAGTTCACATCCAGACATGTGGTGACAACAGTTCATGTTATTCTCTAACCGTATGGACTACAAGCACACATAATGTCTCTTTTGAAAGCTAGCAATCTGTAGTTTCAATGTAGTTTCCATGTGTGCCAATTCTTCCGAAAATCATTAAAACATGTGAACTGAGGCTGAAATAATGAACAATGACTGTAGTCTGTTTGGCTTTAAAAAGCGTCTTCCTGCTTTCAGGATGTGAGGTGTTCATTGAAGCAACATATTCACATCTCCAGAATCTCATTGGCTATGAGAGTAAGGTCTTTAACCTGCTCTTTTGTAAAGTGTCTTCTTTGAATTGGCACTATACGAATAAAGATGAATTGATTGATTGATTGATTGTAGAAACATCAGTCATCAGCACAGTTGGGAGCAATTGGCTGGGTGTAGAGATGTCAGATTAGGGGCAGATACCTCCTTTCAACAGCGGCTCTCATTATTTGCTGAGAATGTTGGAGTTTACCAGTTTTTATCTGACCTTTGGTATGTCTGAATATCAGTGAATGAAAGCTTGTAAGTGGCCAAATGAGCTGAGTGCAGTCCCCATGGTGATGTCTTGAAAGTGGAGAAAAATTTATTATTTTATTAAAACGTACCAAAACACAGTGAAGGATATCAACAGCAAATTTGTGGCAATCTGACGACCTATATGGTTATATTGTGTTTTGGATTAAATCTTCTACAGGATTTGGATCAAGAGGCTTCTTGTTGATGCAGTAGGAGCGTTTTTGTTGGAGTATTATGCCCAGAAAAGCACGTTAAATGTTGAGTCAATACAGTAGTTTATGGTTATTTGTTTGTTGTTGGTCTGACAGATGTGTAGATTGTGGCTGCTGTGTTGTTTGGACCTTGAAATGGTTTACATGGTCGTGATCACAAAAAGCAAAGCTTTCAAACATGTATAGCATTAGTTGTACGTACACACAGCTGTTGTGTACACACTCGTGCGTGTTAAGAAAACACGTCTTGCACGGCAAGCGTCCCCTGTGGGCCACTGGATCTCTCACATCCCATTAGGGGGTAAAGTTAAAAGATGATGCTTTAAAGTTGTTAAATATTAGGGGTGCTGCATCATGCCTACTTCTTGCGTCCATGGTCAGATTCCTTTTGTAAAGACAATTATTTCCCCCAAAATACAGCAGTAACACCCTGGAGTGTATGTTAGTCAAAGTTTTATATTGTAAGAAACCTGTAAAAAAAAAAGGACATACAGTACTTTTTGCTGTTTCCAGACGTACTGTCTTACTCCACCTTCCCTCTTTCTCATCTCATTGTGCTCTTGCCTTATCTCATCCCTCCTTTCACTCACAGGCATCGTATACCGAGAGAGAGGCTCTCAGCATGAGGTGAGAAATGTACAGCTGTCATCTGAAATATGACTCAGGCACTCTGCCATCATGCTAGTTTGAAGAAGAAAAAGGCTCTAAAAGGTGGAAAGATGATCACCTCTTTAGAAAAAAAACACTTCATTTTGTTCTGTGGGAATTCTTTAGATTCTAAATGGAAGAAAGTGGAACAAATGGAACAAATGGAAGAAGTCTGAGGGATAAGCAAATACCTGCAAACGTGAATTCAACATGTGCTTTTCTTATGAATTAACAAGTATGTCAATAACAATGCAAGTTCATTTATTATCCTGAAATGTGGAGACATGCTTCATATTTAAAAAAAAGGTTTTCTACAACATACAGTACTAAAGTCAGCAGTTCAAGACTGACTTTGACTCTCCAAACTCACCTGTAGATTGTTCTCTAATGTTTAAATCTCTCTTTAACGTAGTAGCTACTCTTAATCAAAGAGCTGTTTTGCACTTGAGAACTCTGAAGAAGAGACAACCATCTTTACTGCGACTTTCTTTCCAACCTACTGCACTTAAAAAACACACGATTTGCCAGACTTAGAGC